>NC_133897.1:152846746-153146746 GCF_964199755.1 Larus michahellis
AAAGGAAAGGAAAGGAAAGGAAAGGAAAGGAAAGGAAAGGAAAGGAAAGGAAAGGAAAGGAAAGGAAAGGAAAGGAAAGGAAAGGAAAGGAAAGGAAAGGAAAGGAAAGGAAAGGAAAGGAAAGGAAAGGAAAGGAAAGGAAAGGAAAGGAAAGGAAAGGAAAGGAAAGGAAAGGAAAGGAAAGGAAAGGAAAGGAAAGGAAAGGAAAGGAAAGGAAAGGAAAGGAAAGGAAAGGAAAGGAAAGGAAAGGAAAGGAAAGGAAAGGAAAGGAAAGGAAAGGAAGGAAAGGAAAGGAAAGGAAAGGAAAGGAAAGGAAAGGAAAGGAAAGGAAGGAAAGGAAAGGAAAGGGAAAGGAAAAAGAGAAAAGCCTCCTTTAGCAGTCACAGCATTAATCAAACACTTTTACAGATGCTTCTGAGCTCTCTGAATTCTTACCGGCACATCTCAACCCTTCCTTCTACTGTTCTGCCCTCCTTATTTTCTTTTGTTATCCTACGGTTACTTATGAATACAGAATCAGTTCTTTGCTTTTGCAAGATTTTCTTCAAACTCTGTTTTCCCAGTGGTCTAAGTCCTACCACCCTGGCAATTTGCTTTATTTGGATATGGTGCTTCCCTGGCAATAAATTACAAGATCCTCCTTCTTCTTATGAGTGATGCCCTTTTTTCACTTTTCCCTTCCCACCTCCTCAGTGTTCTTTGTGCTGAGCTATTACACTGGAAAAATAGAAACTAGATGTATGTAAAACTAGACTATTTATTAAATTACCTGTTGAAAGAGACATTGGAAATGCAGGAAGCCTTTCAGTCAGGTTAGCTTCTTGGTACCTCTTCAAACTTTTGCTCCTTATGTCTCTGTTCTTCTCTCTAATTTCTCTGGAATTTAATTTAACAGATTGTATAAGATAATGTGGCAATGCAGCATACATTAAAATATTACTTGTTAATATATTTTTATAAAACAAAGGCAACAAATTATTGTGAATCTTTGAATATGCTGTGCTCATCCATCCTCATAACTTTGATTTTTCATGGAACTTCAGAGCATGCAAGGAAGAAGCAGGACTATAACTTCAACCTGTGTTACCTGTCAGCTAAAAAAGAACAATCTAAATTCTTTCAAGGATGCATGAGGATGACATGTACCTGAGCTCTGGGAACACTGTGTCCCTGACAGAAGTATCTGTTCAAAGTCCCTTCTTATCCCAGGAATTGCAAACGGTGGAATCATATCAGTACAATAATATACTGGCTGTTGAAGGGCCATTAATATGTTTACTGCATATGTAAGTAATAATAGACTGTCAAGGTCAGGATAGGATCTGTTGCATAGCTGAAATTTATTTCTCTCTGTCCTAAAAAACAAACCACATAAAAAAAAAAAAAACCTTTTCAATTATGTATATTGCAAAAAGCAGGATTATGCCAAGAAAATGAACTGGTTTTAATACTGTGGCTGTCTTTCCCTCTTACTTTACATTTGACACTTAGTTTTAAATGGGTAACATTTGCTGTCTTCTGCAGAAATGTTCTTTGAAAATTGCTTTCTTAAGGGTAAATTTTCAACATGGTATGCAGCATTGTCCTTATGACTTCACTGTAATAGAAAGAAAAAAAGTAAAAATCAAGACAATATTCCAGTGTTACCTTTGTTATCTTCAGCAGTCAAATATGGGAATTCTACTTGATGTAGAGTTGAAAAAAATGTGAATGTTGCATAAAACTGGCTTCAAAAGATCCATTATGAAACAAAAGAGCTGTTGCATATTTCAAGCCTGAAGCCATTATATAATTTACTAGCATTTTCATTAATCCTTTGCTCACATAAATTGGTTTGAGACAGCTTCCTCTCCTCTTCTCTCCTCTCCTTGAAAAAAGAAGGAGCACAAAAATATGATTTAGAAATCTTATCCACATGTCTCCTCAGACCATTTTGAAGGGGAGGGGTTTGGTGGGTTGGTTTGTTTGTTTGTTTGGTGGGGTTTTTTTGTTAACTAAAGAAAGCAAACTGAATATTAAAAATATCAGAATCATTTGTCTGGGTATGTCACACAAAGAAAGAAATTGTGTTGTCATTCATTTGCTGTGACTATAACCTGTAAAGTGGCATTTCTTTGTTAAGTTTTTGATCAAGTCTGTATCTTCAAACTTAAAGTGTTGAAATAGTTGATTATAGGAAAGAAATATAAGGATGAAATGTGGAAATATGTTCTTTATTGAAGTTTTCAACTTTGTTTCCAATTTTTATTTGAAGCCCAAATTTCTTTCACTGTATCAACTGGAAATCTTGCACAGACCTATATAATTTCTGGATTCAATTTATAGACTATTTCCTCATTAAATTTCTTCTAGAATTATTTTAAAGTTTGCTTTTTCAGATCACTGCAGGGCCATGAAACATCTCCTTGCATTCAGAAATTTCACCTTCAAATCTACCACATGGTAAAATAAGAGGAAGCATGTGATGGCAGCACTTTCATAGTATTCCACATAGTTTCTCCTGTAAGTTAAGGAGCTATTTACACATCTATTTTCTTTTCCTCACCTTAGTGGGATGAGTCTCTTTCTCCTTGATTCAAGGGCAGGATGAGAATGAAATCGTACACTCATTCACTGCACAGACCTTTTTTCTCCAGTGAGTTTACAAATCTTGATTCAGAGATCAACTGGATATGAAAGGTTGATTGAAGGACTTCTCTAGCTGCCAGCTGATAATGCTTTTACAAACCATATTTTACTTTTAAAGTTGAGCTATTATTCATTTTTCCTTGTTCAAGTACAATTTCTACAGGTTGTTTCTTAGCTGTACATTTTGTCATGCTGCCCTAGACCTATTCTTACATCCTAACCTTATTCAGGTTTGCATTCTGACCTTGATTTACATTTTCACATTTTCTAAACATAGACTTAGTGTCTTGCAATGACCAGTACTATAATGCTTAAAAAATTAGTTATCTGCCTGCAGACTTTCACTGCTGAATTAGATGCTCAAGTATCTTTTATATCGAAGTAAAAAAATGCATGTACAGGAGATCATGCATAGGCATTAACTTTTTAGTAGGGCCTGTTGTGGCAGGACAAGGGGTAATGGTTTTAAACTAAAAGAAGGTAGATTTAGACTCAGTATAAGAAAGAAATTTTTTACAATGAGGATGATGAAACACTGGAACAGGTTGCCCAGAGAGGTTGTAGATATCCCACCCCTGGAAACATTCCAGGTCAGGTTGGACAGGGCTCTGAGCAACCTTATCTGGTTGAAGATGTCCCTGCCTATGGCAGGGAGGGTGGAACTAGATAATATTTAAGGTCCCTTCCAACCTTATAATATTGAATTCTCAATACCGTAAATCAAAAACCTTAATTTAAACTTTAAAAGTTATAATTCTTAAGAAAATTTAACTCTGAAAATGGAATTGGACTTTGTAGCACTTCTCTAAAATTCAAAGTTTCATGTTTGGGCACTGTCTGTAATAATTTGCAAACATTTTCCAGCCTCAGGAATTCAACCTAAGAAGTCTAATAAAAATCTGAAAATGGAAATTTAGTTTTTTCTTCCTATTTGCTTGGGGTCAGATTTAATAATTGAATATTTTTAATACTTTGGAGTTACATTTTGTACCTCTTGCTTGTATAGAGAAGAATATAACTCAAATTATACTGTCGATATTTTTGGACAGATTTAATAGGATTTATCAGGGCAATAAGCTTTCAGAAGTTCTTATTTCTGCATGGCTTTCATACAGTTTTCAACATTTGGTTGGCCTTAAATAGTAGGAGAAGTTGTACAATTTTTACACTGATATTTATTCACAAGCACACCAACTCCTTGACTCCATTAGTAAGAAAGTTTAAGATGATTTCTTTATAAACCCCTGATATGAAACTCCTTTTAAAATTGAATGAAACTTTATTTTTATTATTTTTATTTTATTTTATTTTATTTTATTTTCTGTGGATCTTCTGTGATTTGTTGATCAAACTCAGCACAAGAAGCCTTCTAGGGGCTAATACTAAGATAAAGAGAATTTCTAGAAATAAAATGAGCTTAATATTTTCTGCTAGTAACCCAATTCATGAAGCCAAGAAAACATCATAACATAGTTAATCATGTATAGCGGAGATTAGTTGATATATTTAGAAGTCAGATTTATATTTATGAAGAATATTTGGGGGGATCTGATCCAGTTACTAAACTAAATTTAACTTTGTCACGAATGGAACAACACAATTTACTTTCCTTTGGACTTCATTACCCAAACTGTTAATTTATCTTTTGCTTAGTCTATTGCATGTTAACACTCATCCTATGAACTATTGCTGGGTTAAAAGCTTGGTGCGTATCTTATTTAAGCCTCTATAGTCAGGAATATCTAATCCATTTAATGATCATAGAAAAAGTTTGCAAAAGACTTCTGAAAGTCATCTAGTTCAATGTCCTGTTCAAAGCATAGCTATCTTCAATGTTAGAGGAAGTTCCTCAAGTTTGAGTATTGGCATAGGTGGAGAATCCCTGAGCAATCCGTTCTGATACTTACTAGTTCTCAATGTGATTATTATTTTTTTTCCTTGACTATTGTCTCTTGGCTTTCTGTTGTGCACCTCTGTTTTGTCTCTGTCTGCAGCATTTAACGCACTCCTTTTAGGAAGAGTATCATGGAGCAGCGAGAACCAGCTGCTCCTCAACAAGGTCAAGGAAGTGGGAGCGAAGGGCAACCCTAGGGCAGTTAAAGAAGGAAATGTTTGTAGAAGTTTTTGAAAAAAAAATCTCATTTCATGCCAGAGTCTCATGTATGCATAATGCCCTTCTAGTAAGATTTCTGACTCATTAATGCTGGTTTTAAACAATATTTTTATAAGTAAAATAAGGTCATACTGGTTATGCACGGCCCTATGGAAAACAGTGGGAATTTTGTCATTGATTTCAGCTGCACTAAAAGTTTCCCCTCACTAGACAGTCTCACATTAAAAAAACAAACAAAAAAACCCCCAAAAAACAATGAAACAATCAAACAACAACAGTATAAATAGGATCCAAAGGGAGTAAAATGTTGCTTAGTCCCTTTTATGAGTGCTTTTTCTTCAAGTGCAGTATATTCTTCATAGTCTGCTTTGTTTCAAAGGGAAAATGCTTTCACCAGTTTCCATTCGTGTCCACTAAGCTGCTGCTCTGCTCTTTTTATTTGAGTCCATGGGAAATGAACTTCCATGCTTCACAACAGAGAAGTTAAGAATAGGTATTAGTCTCTTTACGTACCTCATACCTTATATATTAAAAAAAGAACTTTCATAATCTTACAATGTCTAAATAGGATGAGCATGTGATCAATCAAATATAACCCTTGCTCAACCCCTTCAAGTTATTCATCATCACTTACAATGCCTCCTATAAAATTTATATTATAAGCTTTTTCAGGCAGAGATCTTGATTCATGTCTTTGGTGGAGTCTCTATTGCCTTTTGTGTGCTTACTGTAATAATAGGGTGATAAATGATTTATGTTGTTTTCTGTGTCTCTACATTCTGATTCATAAATCAATTTTTAGATATACTTTGATCATCCTCATGCTTTTTGTTTATTCTGATTGAAATCTCTTGGATTTCCTTCACTAGTTTTTACCTGGCATCTTCACAAATATTTGAGCTAAGATTTTCCACTAACTTTCAACACATGGCAACAGCAAGCAAATATGTATTGTAAGCTTCATCCAGAACATGCTGGAGGAATATTGACTTAAGTACAATCAGTGATAGCACATTCTGAAAGGAGCTACTGTGTGTGCCTGTAAAACATCTAATGTTTCAAACAGTGGGGTCCAAAGGAAAAACGAATGTTCTCTTGCAACTACGAAAGCTGCAGCTGACAGCTTGTCCTGTTGTCATTTGCAAGATACATTAGCTTTCTCCTATAAAATATTAACACATTTATCAATTTTATGATCAATAAGCCATACATTTGTAATACTTAGATGTTTCAAAAAACATCATGAAATGATGAATTGTTGCTCTAAATGCAACATGTGTATAACAACCTTAAATTGTGTACCTCTTTATCTCTGTATTGGTATATCCTTTTTTTCCAACAGCTATAAAGCAGTGAGACTGACAACAACAAATAGGCTCTTTCCCAGTAAAACAGAAAAAGGCATTGAAAATTAAAGGTTAGTGAACCATCACAGTTATGTTAATAGGATGAAATGCATTTGTTATGTCTATTTTGAATATTTGAATGGCACAAAGCTCTTTCAGTTGTCCTCTGCAAAAGGGATACATTTCACCCATAAATGTAAGGTCATTCCTATCCTACTACTATTGGTGCTGTCATGTAATACTGCTATTGACATGGGAAAACTGTGGGGTTTAATCCATTCCCCATGATTTAAAAAAAAAAAAAACCACATTTGTGATAAATGCAGTTTTCCAGTGCAACTGTATATCTCTGATGGATGTTTTTACAGCACAAATATATTGGCCACTCATGACCCCTTCTCAGGGTGTCTTGACCCCTGTTTCTGTCTTGACCATCACAGATATACTAAAGAGAGCTGTAAAATAAACAGGGCCTTGAATCCATTCCCTTTCTAACATTTCTACCTGTTAGCCCTACAAGAACTACTAATTCAGCAACATTCACTCCATTGGTGGTAACATAGTTATAGGAGTTAAACTGAATCAAGAGTTTTAATGATTTGTAATCCTCTAATGTATTTTGGGGTTTCAAATACATTCACCAATTCATTATTCATCAGTTGTGAAATTTGTTCTGTGCAGGGATTCACAGTAATGGTAACCAAGCTAAAAAGACCTCTAAATCTTGTGTATAATACCGAGCCATATGCTTTAACATAGAGTAAAAAAATGCTTTTTGAACATTATTTTAGAACAATGAGGGAAAGCCAAAATGATTACCATTTCTTATAGGCAACTGCTTATACTTATTGAAAAAAGGGATGTGAAATCTTTGAAATTCAATTCACTTTGTGGGATAAAGATGTCTTTTCTGACAAGTGTAATATTATCATCCTGCAACTTTAACTTTAAGATTGCCCTTGTCTGTAAATGAATGCCAACTCCTCATGCTGTTTGCAATTTTTCCTGATCAGCTGCTATTCTAGCAGATGACAGCTCTCTCAATATTTTTTTTTGATTCCCCAAAACATCTTTTTGTGTGTCCCAGATGATTTTCTTTAAAGGAGAGTGTATAGTCTTTCATGCATTTACTGAAAAGATCTTTGAACAGTACAGCCATACAGCGATGTTATTGACATAACACTTTTGTGTCTGCCAGACATGCAGTGCAACTTGAGTTCTTCTCAGATGTTTCTCTGTTTATTATTAATTTTTTATCTGTCATTAATTTTTACTCTCCTCTTTTCTATTCTTCTCTTACTTGATTTGTCAGTTCCCTTTCAACTTTTCCTTCCCATTTTCTTTTAAGTTCTTGGGCCACTGTAAAGAGTTGATCCAGATCCTGCTGAGTCAGTTGGGAGTTTCTCCATGAACTTTGGTTGTCTTTCAACCTGACCTTTTCTTTCCTTTTTTTATTCCAATTCAGCCTCAATTTATCTTTCCTAATACATCAGATCCTGAATTGTCCTGTTAGGTATGTTGTAGGAAGCCGCGTGTCCTGAGGGACTTGAAAAGGCAGTAGTTCTAGAAAGTAAAAAAAAAAGAAAAAAAAGAAAAAAAAAACACCACCACCAACAACAACACCCTTCACATTTATTCCCTGTGTTTTCAAAGGGAAACTGGATTCCACTGGGTTTTAGCTTTGAGGGCTTTATGTACAGTAGTCAAGAAAGAAGTTCACCTCAAAGTCCTCCCTGGAGTTTCTCTGCTGGTTTCTCTTCATTCCCCAGTGGCAGTCATCTATTGATAGCCTAATATAGCAGTACTTTATGCAACTCTGAGCTGGCTCAGTTATTTTATCCAAGGCCTTTTGCTGACTATGCATGAACGGAATAAATGAACAAGAATTCATATTTTTGCTTATGTATATGGGAAACAGTAGCCTAAAATGAATTTAAACCAAAAAATTATATCCATCTCATAAAATTTGAAATAAAAAAAATTTAGGAATAGGAAAATCAGTTTCTTTCCATGTCTTTGCTGCTTTTTCTTTGTGTAAGGATGAGTAAACCGATTTTTCAGAATAATATGACAGAATCCGTATTTTATTACTTAAACTACTTGGTATCTGCTTAAACTGTTATTCAGAAGCATTAGTATTGCATAAAGGATACTGCAAAAAGAAAAAGCATCTCTTTAAAATCTAAAACAGTTTTTGCTTAAGTATAGTGTGTTTCTAATATTTCACTGACAATGGCAAATAGTTCAATGCCATGTTCTGTGGAAAATTGCAGGTTCTATGAGTCATCTGATAACAATCCCTGCATTTGTTTCAGATGACAGCATCAACACACGGTTCCTTTAATCTCCACTGTAGTCAGTTTCTTCCTTCAGGTTTTCTGAAAATGATAACCTGTTTAAGAAGGACAATTTTATGATTATGTTGCTCTGTTACGATTTGTAGAGTGTCTGTGTTGCACAGGCTTCCAGGGTTCTCCCTAGCGTACAGCATCTGGCTCAGAGTTACTACTAAAGGCTAAGTCCTTTTTTTTTTTTTTTTTTTTTTACATCAAACATACCAGCACAATTGTACAATTTCCAGCTTTTTTTTTTAATTTATAATAACCTGTTCTGTCTGTGAAAATTCACCTCAGTGTAGCTGACTGGCATAGAGAGGTATGTGATGCTTTAAAAGATCAAAGTGAAATGCCAGCCTTGAGGTAATTCATTAATCTTGTCAAGTTAGGACATGCTTCTTCATGAATTTGTCAGCCTATCTTCTTGTCTGATGGCCTTGCCATGTCAGAAATTGTTAACAGACCATATGTGTATTAAAACACACATATACACATCAGCTTAAGATAAACTTCTAAAGTTGCATGAGGAAACTCTGTGCTTTAAAAGGAGAAGACAGCAGGGAAAGGATTCAGTTTTCATTGCTGTACGTAAGAAAACATTTTCTGTTAATTGCCAAACTTGCCCAAGCTCAGATGAAAGTTAGTCAAAGAAAATTCATGTAATTCTGAATTTTTTTAACTTTATCAGTGATTTACTCTCCAGGAAGCAATCTTAGTAACAAAACAAAGACATTGTCACCTGTGGTATAACAATATAGTATACCTAAATGTCAAATCAATGCCTAATGGGCAAACATGTAAATTACACATCTCTGGTATCTCCAAATGACGCAATTACTCACTAAGTCAGATTTGTATCTTCTGTCCCACACATAACTGGGATAAATTCACTAAAACTACACATCTTAAGGATTTCACTCTTACCTTGAATGGATGGAAGCAGAGAGTAAAGTTGAAAGTCTTGTCACCTTTGTGGTGCTAACATTTACAAAGCTACCTGAGGAACAAGACCAGAGGCTGGATCCAGAAAAAAAACCCTTTTTTTCTTTTTTAATGGGCTCCGTTCTTCCTCCTATCTCACAATGCAAATAGGGTTAGTAAAGAAAAACTGTAAAAACACAACTGGAGCAATTAGGAAAGTGAGATTGCTCCCTTTGAAAGCCAACTCCCAGTTGTGATGGAGTAAAACAACCACGTAAATATTTCCTGAGTTTCTTTACTGTTTCATATTACTATCCACTGAGACCTGCTGATTTGCATCTTGGTAATGGTGAGAATTATTTATCTGCAATGCAGTCCTAAATGAAATGCTGCTGTGATGAGGTAGAACATATACTTGTTTGCATGATTTACTAATACGCAAAAACACATGTAGAACTGAAAATTATTGCTTGTGATATCCGTCTGTTTATTCCTCATGAGATTGTGGATTTCTAGAAGTCTTCTGGATCAAATATTCCTTAATTCCCACTTACATAGTAGTGCATCTGAGCAGCAATTCACAATGATGAGTTTTTTCCTCTTTTGTCTCTGATTTTATTACTCCCAGACTAAACAAGCTTCTTGTTACATGGAGATTTCAGTTGGAACAGACTTCTTTCTAAGTAGAAGCTGGGCACAAACTTGAACATAGGAAGTTCCACCTAAACATGAGAAGGAACTTCTTTGAGGGTGGCAGAGCACTGGAACAGGCTGCCCAGAGAGGTGGTGGAGTCTCTGTCTTTGGAGACATTCCGAGCCCGCCTGGACACGTTCCTGTGCAACCTGCTCTAGGTGACCCTGCTCAGGCAGGGAGGTTGGACTAGATGATCTCCAGAGGTCCCTTCCAACCCTACCATTCTGTGATTCTGTGACACTGGACATCTTCAAGTTAAGCATGTAATCCAAAGTACATGGTTAGGTTTCCTCTATAATATTCCATAAATTCCTCTACAATTCCACTATAAATTCTACTACTCTATTAAAAACAACAAAAAAAAAAGAAAAAAAAACAAAACAACAATAACAATAACAACAAAAAACAAACAAACAAAAAAAAAAACCAAAAAAAAATAACCCCACACAAACAAAGTGTTCTTATGTGAGCAGAACTGCCCAAGGTTGATGGCAAAGCTGTCAGAATGTGAGACGCATTGGTATCCCTGTTCCTTTTTGCCAACTTCCACAACCAGGTTTAAAAGACAACACAGATTATTCTGCATGTGGTTGTAAAACTCATGTAATAGAAATGTAAGGGCATTTTTCCCATAGGTAGTAGGGATTATATGTGATAGCATATGTTTTACAAAGACCTTTAGATCACATTGCCAAAGGACAGACCACTAAACTGGAGCTGTTGAATTCAAAATTTTACTTCATAAGAAAACACTGTCATAAGTATGAGATATTTTCTTAGGGGAAAAAAAAAATCATCTCTCCCAGTCCTACTTAAGGCTTTTGTGTAAAAAGTTGTTCCTGTTGTAACAACAAATTTAGCTAACACAGAGTGAATGCTAATGACAGAACATTTTCTCCCTATTTTTTTTTTTAATTGAATGAAAAATAAAGACTTTCCTAATGTTCCTCTGAAGTAGATTTATCATTAGGACATGACAGTGTCTTTAGTTGAATCATCATGTAAAATCTTACTGTGATTAGGTTTTACTTCTGGATCATTTTCAAAGATGGGCCTGGATGAAGTTCAAAAGTCCTTAAAATTTGGGAAAAGTTGAGGTTTTTTTACTTTGTTAGCTTTTTTTTTTTTTAGTACAGGCTTGTTAGCTTTATATTTATAGCACACTCAGTTGAAACTGAGATTTAAGTTCTTGTTTATAGCCAAATTTTTCAGACTGAATTTAAACTTCAATGTTCACATTTATGTCTAAGCCACAAAAACTATGGTATCTCTTCTGTGATGATCCAGATCTAGTTTAATCCCTGTAAGAGCTGTTGATTCTCATTTTAAAAAGAGTGTAGTTGTAGGAATGTTAGTGTAAAAGGGCTATAGCCCTTGGAAATTTTTAGATAAATTTAATAAAATTAAAACAAAATGTGGGCTAGAAGTACATAGTTCAAGCAAACACACCTAAATCTGAGTTAGAAATATGCATTTTATTGCTTTAAGCTAAGCTTCTGCCTAGGCTTAAAGATGTATCTGATTTACTTCTTTTTTTCTCTCATACCTAGGCCTACACAGGTCTATGGAGATGGATGGGATCCACCCAAGGGTACTGAGGGAGGTGGCGGAAGTGCTCACCGAGCTACTTTCCATCATTTACCAGCAGTCCTGGCTAACTGGGGAGGTCCCAGTTGACTGGAGGTTAGCAAATGTGACGCCCATACACCAGAAGGGCCAGAATGATGATCCAAGGAACTACAGGCCAGTCAATCTGACCTTGGTGCTTGGGAAGATTATGGAACAGATCATCCTGAGTGCCATTATGTGGCACATGAAGGACAACCAGGTGATCAGGCTCAGTCAGCATGGGTTCATGAAAGGCAGGTCCTGCTTGACAAACCTGATCTTCTATGACAAAGTGACCCGCTTGGTGGATGAGGGAAAGGCTGTGGATGTTGTTTACCTGGACTTTAGTAAGGTCTTTGACACCATTTCCCACAGCATTCTCCTGGAGAAACTGGCTGCTCATGGCTTGGATGGGACCATTCTTTGCTGGGTAAAAAGCTGGCTGGAGGGCCAGGCCCAGAGAGTTGTGGTGAATGGACTTCAATCCAGTTGGCAGCCGGTCATGAGTGGTGTTCCACAGGGCTCGATATTGGGGCCATTTCTGTTTAATATCTTTATCAATGATCTGGACAAGGGAATTGAGTGCACCCCCAGTAAGTTTGCAGACAACAGCAAGTTGGATGGGAGTGTCAACCTGATTGAGGGTAGAGGCTTTGCAGAGGGATCTGGACAGGCTGGATTGACGGGCCGAGGCCAATGGTATGAGGTTCAACAAGGCCAAGGTCTGGATCCTGCACTTGGATCACAACAATCCCATGCAGTGATAAAGGCTTGGGGCAGAGTGGCTGAGGAACTGTCTGGCAGAAAAGGACCTGGGGGTGTTGGTTGACCGCCGGCTGAATACGAGCCAGCAGTGTTCCCAGGTGGCCAAGAAGGCCAACAGCATCCTTGCCTGTATCAGGAATACTGTGGTGAATAGAACTAGGGAAGTGATCACCCCCTAGTACTCAACACTGGTGAGGCCCCACCTCAAGTACTGTGTCCAGTTTTGGGAAATACAGTGAGGTGTGTCCAGAGAAGGGCATCGAAACTGGTGAGGGATCTGGAGAACAAGTCTTATGAGGAGTGGCTGAGAGAGCTGGGAATGTTTAGCTTTTGAGAAAAGGAGGCTGAGGGGAGACCTTATTGCTCTCTACAACTACCTGAAAGGGAGGTGAGGGTTGGTCTCTTCTCCCAATAACAGGCGATAGAACGAGAGGAAATGGCCTCAAGTTACACCAGGGCAGGTTTAGGTTGGATATAAGGAAAAGTTTCTTCACCAAAAGGGTTATCAAGAATTGGAACAGGCTGCCCAGGGAAGTAGTGGAATTGTCATCCCCGGAGGTATCTAAAAGACAGGTAGATGTAGTGCTTAACAGTATGGCTTAGTGGTGGTTTTTGTCAGTGTTACGTTGATGGTTGGACTAGTGATCTGAAAGGTCCCTTCCAACCTAGACAATTCTATGATTCTATAATTCTATATCAGTTCCCATCACAGAATGATGCAGGATAACAGTTGATATTAATTATGTGCCTTCAGAAAGCATTGTCCTTGTTCATAGGGCCACAGCCTTTAATGTCATGCAATTAGACTCTTAGGTTTAAGGTACCCACTTGAAAAATGGGGAGAAAAATCAGGAAGTAAGCAGAAGTACCAAAAAACATTACCAAGGATATTTGTGGCCATGATCTTTTATCAGAATCAGAAGGAGATGATAGCCATTTGGAAAGGAAAGGGAATTTTCTGTAGAAAGACTTTATTTCTTTGAAAACCGGGAAGCTACAGTTTCAGTTATATATATCATCAAAAGTCAAATGCCCATGGAAACTCTTGTACTTCTTAATCACTTCTAAAGGAGTGGAATGAATAAGACTGGCCAAACTAGATCTTATCAAATAAATGAAGCTATTGATTGCTCATTGAAATTGTGTGTAAAAGAACTTCTTTCAAGTAAATGGTCTTGGAACACTCTACAAATATTGCAATCAAACTTACCAGTGTTCAGGGCAGACTTCAATTAATTATATTGATACCACTCTTCTGTTACCTCCAAATCAGTAAAGTTCAGCATAGAAGTTATACTGGACAAAACAAAGTCAAAAAACACATTGTTAGCAGATTGAAAAATAAAAATAAATCTCAGGCCTAACCATTATAAATTGTTATTTTGTCATTGTTTAATGCTATTCTATCCCTACACAGTATTACTCCCCTATGTTTATTTCTTTGAGTCTTAAAATTAGTATTGTATAATGTATTGAAAATAATGAGTCTAGATGGGAAAAATGATTCACCAACGAATTGAATGGTCTCCTCCTCTTGGAACAAAAGTATTTTCTATTCCTTTGTTCTTTTCTCTCTGTAGTAAAACAACAACAAAAAAAAAAAAAAAAAAGAAGAAATTATACATTTCAAATATTGAAAACAGAAAACAATTAGCAGCCCCAGACACGCATCTTTATTTCAGATTTAGAGCTCTGATTCTATTTCTTAAGGGCCCAGTTTTATTGAGGCAAAACACCCACAGAGATCAGTGACAGCCTTTTGTGTTCAGTCAGTTCATTGTTTCCTGTGCTTAGTTGGCTGGGCCGTGATCCGGCAATTGGATCAGCGGTGCCCACATGGGCTGAACGGCAGGATCAAAGCTCTAGCATTTCAACCCTGTTTTGTGTGAATTTATACAGCAACAAGGAAAAGAGGGAACTTCTTTCAGAAGAGAAAAAAAAAAAAAAGGTTGGATTCTAGGGCAGGCTGAGTGCTATAAATTTTGTTTAACTCCTCTTTTGAAATTCACTACATTTCAGACGTGTATCCCAGTTATTATGGCATAGAAAAACGAAGTTGATGAATCACACATTCCTTAAACAAAAATTAATCAATGTAAAGAGAATTTTCAATTGCTGTTACACACACACACTTATGTACAAACCTTAAAAACAGCAGAAGGAAAATAAATAGAAACATTTGGAACAACTTGGCACATAACACATTTAGTATGAGCAGCTATCAGACTGCCAGTTCTTGGCTGTTACTGAAGGCAGCAACTTGATTTGGAGAGAAAGTAGTCAAGGTTTATTTACCTCACTACTGGTAAAATAATGATGTCATATTTTAATGCAAAACACTAATAGGCAGCCAAAGTTTGGTTAGCATCATACACTTTTGTGTTCGTGTTTATTACTGAATCAGACCTTAATGAAAACAGATAAATAATGTTCAGCATTTTTTTAACTTACTATGTATGCAATGTAGAATTTAAATAGTGCAGGCAAACCAGAGAAATATCATCCTACACAGTCAGCAAATAAGAGGAAAATGTTTATTATCACCAAAAAAAAATTGTAGTTTATCAGATATCTAAGATTATTTATCCCACACAATTTTAGCCACCTAATTCAGGTAAATTAAAAATAAAGCTCATAAAGTTCCCCAAAACTACCCATGCTGAGACAAAGGTGTACTAAAACGTATTTCAGCTTATTTAAGGTCTGCTATGATGTTTCCAACTTTTGTGATTCACATATCTAAAGTTAAACAGGCTGATATTTGACTCAGATCAGTCAGATTGTAGACTTCTGAATTAATAACTTTCTGGAGTAGATATATATTGCCTTAGTTACTATGGGATAAAAGTATTGAAAAGTAGTGAATTATGAAAACTTCATGAGAAAAAGAAATAATCTTGAGAAAAAACAGCACGTTTTATTTCAACATTTTGAAAATGAAACAGTGATGTTTACATAAAATCAAAATTTAATTTTTCAAATGAAGCAAAATATTATATTTGAAGGGAGATAACTTTTTTCCATTTTTTATATTTTCTCAAGTGAGCAAAATATTCCAAAACACACCTCACTTTTTTTCCAAAAGTGCTTGAGAAGATAAGAATTTTTTTTAATGTTTCTTTCGTATACCCAACCCCAAGAATGAAACATACTTCTTTATTATTGTTGCTAAAGTTTTGATGGTATTAGAATAGGTAATGATAACTTTTATTGGACCATTTGGTAGCTTTAGAGAAATCGAGAGAGGTATCTTTTTTTTTTCCCCTGCTATATTATTTGGTCCAATAAAGAATATTACTTTTCTTTGTAAACTTTGGTCTTCTTTATTAATATGAGTATCTTAGACTATGTCAAAGAAACCTCTATGTGCACACATTTCAATCATTTACTTAGAGAAACAATAGAAAAAAAATGTGACAGAAACAAAACTAGGCTGTCTTCAGCACCTTTTCTAGCACCATAGTCTTTGAACTACTTACAGGAAAGCTCACAAACCTTCCAAATTACCTACATAGTATACAGTTGTCTGAAATAGCAAAAGCAGACTACTTTATTGCCTCTCAAATGTCCATAAAACCCTGCCAAATTAAATTATAAATGATTCGCATCTTGGATCTCCCTCTCATACTGTCCTTGAGGTCTGCACTTTGTAACTGGATCCAGGAAGTCACCAATCAACATTCCAGTTTTCTCTTTTGCTTTGCCATCAAAACATAATTTCAAGTAACCATGCTGTGTTATGAGACAGTATTTTTTCCATGGCTCCTCTCCTCTCTGCATCATGGAAGAATCACTTGCTTTTTGGCTTCTCTAGAATTCTCCCTCTCTTTTTCATTTTCACTTTTAGGACAAATATCAGAAGCAGAATCCATCTGACAGCCATCAAGCTATTTGATACGTGGATCAAGACCCATAGGACACAAATGGCCCCTAAGAGCTCCATAAAGAAAGATTAATTTTAAAACTGCTGAGATGAAATCCTGGCTTTGTTGCAGTTAATAGATATTTGGTGTTTATTTCAATAGGGTTTTATTCCAATATATGTTGCAAGTTATTTAAAAATTTATTTCACTTATTCTGAGTGTGTTTCTAGACCATTCTTTTGTTAAGGTAAAGACCAGTGCTCAAACAGACAAGAAGTATGATGGAAAATAGTTTGTATCTTCAGTTCAGATGCCATCCATTATTCTAAACATTTTTCTTCAAGCTTTGCAGGAAACAGAATCTGAGCAGGAGTCTGTTAAAAGTACTTTTTGTTCCCTTTTTCTTTTTATTTTTCCCCCAAACATTGTCATTGCTTATGGCTTAGTCTCACTTAAAAGTACATGATCCATACTTTGGGAAAACACTCCTGGATGTTGATACAAAAGGGCTATTTAAGTGATTAATTGATGTGTTGGATTGTACAGATTGCAAAAATTCATCATATGACCAGAGCATGAACTTCTTTTCATCAAGAGGATATGCAGTCATCATTCAAAACTGTAGGTCATTTAGGAAGATGCAGTAGCTACCTAAACTAATATGTAAAATCTTAGCTCAGTGCCCAGTATTTAATTAGATTTTTCTGAAACTACCAAGTAAATCTGTAAAAGAGTGATCTGTAGACGTTAGTTAGATGAAGAAGTTGTGCAGCTGACAACAGTAAAACATGCTGAGGAGAGACTGACTCTTCACTGGTTTTCTGTACCTTAGAGTATTAGAGCATTAATTTTGTAAAACAATAGGTGTAAAATGGTATCAGTCAGACACTACCTGCTTACATTGAGTTTGTATTATTGACCAAAAAACCTCTCATTACTGTCAGTGAATTCTTGATCAGATTTTTACATTTATATTAGTATCTTATATCATCTTTGCCAAGATTTAAATTATTGCACAATGTAGCAGAGAATGGGGATGAGTAAGGCAAAATCCTTAGCTGGGCGATCAAAGTCTCATTGACATAGACAGTAGTGCTAGAGAAAAAGAAAGGAAGAATTACATCCTCAGGTTGAAAAATTTACCAAAAATCCAGTCCAAGTTTTTTTAAAAAAAAAAGTTAGTAAGTTTTAGTGCTCAAGTTTTTAGCTGTCTTTCTAACACTTGCTAATGGGAGTATCCAAAGAATGGCTTTTAGAACTTTTTTTTTTTCCTGAAAATATATACTTGATTTTGAGATATACCAAATAACTTGCAATTTACATCTGAGATTAATTTACGTAGTAAATTACTATTTTTTCAAAACTGGAATAGAAATTGCCCATGGTAAATTTGTGTGGAATTCCTTTCATCAAACTTAAGTTCTTTAAATGCTAACAATTCTGTGCTAACTTTGAGGTCTCTGGAGAGAAAGGTATCTCCAAAGGCTGAATCACGTGTGTTAGAAACCTTTCACAGCAAAGGATGAATTACGCCTTTCAAGGTGTCCGTTTCTCCTCATTGACTATAGAAGAAGCCTACTTGAGTAGCCGAGACCACATGCAGCTTAGACTATATTTAATACAAACTAGATTTAGACAGCTGATGTTGGGTAACATTATTTCCACCTTGCTTATACGTAGTCTGTTTTAAAGTGCAGCATGCTCAGCAATTCTTACTGAAACCAATTACTGCATATTAGTTTTTGATTATCCAGCTTTAGATTTAGGAGCCTATGGCCAGGGTATGGCTTTCCCTTTGCAAGCAGTCATGCCTGATGTTGCTTTCCCTCTCTCTGCCCCACAGCAATTTGTTGCTTCTTTTCAGTCAGAGGTTCCCATCTCTTCACTTCTGCCAGCAAAAGAGATCATGTGTGTGCTCTTCCTAATCCCTTGTGGGCAGGCAGGCAAGCAGGTTACAGAGAGGACAAAGGTGTCTGGATTGCACCCAACTGACTTTATCTGGTACCGACTTGAAAGCTCCCACACAGTTGCTCCATCATGCAAAGCAGCAGGGGAATTACCCTGAGAGCTGAGAGACAGACCGGAGGTAAAAAAACATCTGCAGGTAGTGCAGCTACATCCACAAAAGGACATCCCGCTTCAGAGAATTTTTAAGATATTTAGTATTTTTATTTTTTTTTAAAGAGGGAATAAAAACACTTTTAAGCTATATCCCAGGATTTGAAGACGTTTACAGTAACAATTTAAAATACCTTATTTGACATTTTGAAATATTGTGATTGCGCACATTTATTAGAATACAGAAAAAGATGTGGGGAGAAATAAATATCTTAATTATTTTTAGTGATGAATTGGGGTAAAAATGGGGAAAAACTGTCTTTTGCACTCTGAGGATAACAGCATTACTCTTTTTAAGTGGTCCTTTGTCCTTAATAAATATTCTACTGAAAAAAGAAGGATCTTATTAAGAGAAATAATTGCCACAAACCTCCTAAAGCATTGAAAAGTAGATGATATATTTTCTAGTTATGAATGGATGTAACAATTACCTTTCGAAGTAGGATTTGTATGAGTCATATAGAAATTACTGCATCAACTTCCATACACTGAAGCCTTTTCTTATATGTTTTGACCTAATTTAAAATTAAAATTTCAATTTTGTCACAACGAGATACTAGAACATTTTGTTCTATCTTTTATGAATGCATGCAATTATGAATACGTATTCAGTAAAACATTACTGTGAAAGAAGTAATTTTATTTCACAACTACTGCATTTATCATGAAAAACTTATATAAAAGGTTGTACTCTTGTACATGAATAATCTGTCTTTGAAGAAACAGTAACAGCGGTTTTCAGCAGAGTGGTGATGTTGTAGTTTTCAAAGCTTTTAATATTTAATATGACACTTCACTTTCTGAAAAGTTTCTCATGTTAGTGAGGGGGTTCCTAAGTAAATGTATTTCGAAAAGTGGGTTATAAATGTCATAGTGAGCTTTCAACTTAAGCTGTCTGGCATAATATTAATTAAGCATGAACATTAATAGTACTATGCCACAACAATATCACGACAAGAAATAAGTTAGCAGACTTCCTTTTTGACAGCTGTGCTCCCTTTTTGAAAGTCTATGAATTGTTTTATTAGAAGTACACAGCAGATTTTAATTTTATTTTATTTTAATCCAATTTTTCAATTTTCCTAAAAATTACAGTATTGGAACAGAAAGGATTTATATTTTTATGAGTATGTGATTTAGAAATCACACTTAGAAAAAAAAGTGACAGCAATCTCAGTCTACTTTTAGACTCTCAAGTCTACTGGGTTTGAATGGGTTAGTTATTTAATTTCTATTCCCTTATTGATGGTTACTACTAAAAAATTCTCCAAACTCATCTCTCTCAAAATATTAAAGCATACTTGAGACTGGTGATTAAGGAAGTTACTTTAATCTGACAATGACAATACAGGGCAAGATGCTGAAACTGAAGAAGAGGGTTTTTTGCTCCCAGGCTGTCTGTCTGTGCAACTTTTTCTCTGAAATGAGGTATACCATTTTCTCACATTCACACTAATGCTGATTTCCCCTGACTCCTGTCATGAACATTTTTTTATAGAAGAGATCAGTACCTGTATCCAAAATCTGCAGTCACCGAGAGAAGCTGTGTTTCCAGCTGGGAGTATTATTTTACGCTATGCTGTGCCTAGGGTAAACAGTTATTTTAAACCAAATATCTGTTCACTTCACATTTTATGTCTATCTTTGCAAAAGCATGAGGATGAAGATCACAGGAGAACTGGTTAAAAAACAGACAGGAGAACACCTGCACAGCTCAAAGAGATCTGTCTAAGACTTCTTTAGCATTTATCACAGAAAATTTAAACAAGATTAAAAATTAAATACTTCGTATCCTAGATATTTGACTTTGAGAACTAGTTGGAAACCCACAAGTGTGTCCCCTCTAAAAGTTACCATACACACAGAGAGTAGGGAGCTATGAAGAGACTAATCTGTTTTGAAGGGCAGATACACTGTGCTTCTGAAATGTTACATTAAGCACATTATTTTTTGTTGATGTATTGCAGATCTTATTTCAAAAAGGTGTAAGAAGGCAGGAAGGACAAAAGCGTGCAGCGGCAGCCCAAGTGCTGGTTAGCTGGTGGGGATTAACCCCACAAACACGGTAAAAGCAGTTGGAGGGCGCAGTGTCCTTCCAGTTGTGGTGTGTACCACACTCTGGGGTGCTGGGGTGCAGGGCTGCTGCTGGTGTGTGCGCCCTCTGTGCCGAGCACAGGAGGGAAAGGAGACTCAGAAAGAACCAAAAGATGAGCATAAAGGTTAGAAATTTTAAGAGAGTGTTAGTCAGAAACTAGCGGAAAACAAGTTTCTGCTGAAGAAAGTTAAAAGTGCCCGAATTCTCTTTACATCCTTCCCATGCAGTGAGTTGTATCAATAGAATTGGGTTTGTATGCAGAACAGCTACTTATAAAAACAACAACAACAACAAAAATCTATTCCAAATGAAACTTTAAAATGTTATTGCAACATATTGGGCTTGCATTTTTATCCCAAGTGTCAGTTGTGGAATTCAGATTGCATTCCTTGATCCCTTTTGAGTGTAATCATAATTACGTTTCTCCCCATTGTCTGGGCTTGTATCATTCCTATTCTACACAGCCTGGGCTAATTATTGATTGCAATATACTGTTAGCATCCTCTATGAAGAATTCTGTATGCAAGGAGAAGAGTTAACATTAGAAAGACTAAATAAGAAAAGACAGTTTCAGATTGCTTTGAAAAGTAAAGGTGATGTTTAGTAAGGTGCAGTTTATCTTTTGAATGAGGATGGGAGGACAACACAGGAGCCTCGGACCTCATTAATCCTCCGTGTCTTTTTCCTTATACTTTTGGAGAGTGCTGAGTACTGTCAGAGACAGATGCAGATCTGGCTTCTTTTTATCTGCATCTATAACTTCTGTGTTTTCTAAAAGTAAGGCATGAAGTGTTCAATAGCTTCTCTCATAAAGATTGTATTACTTGCACTATCTGCCACAACATTCATGAAGAATACAAAATATCCAAAAAGACTGGCGAGACTCCTGCTACTTAACAGTAGACACCTATAGTGTAAACATTTACATATATACTCACCTCAGGTTCCTTTTTGATTTAATACAGAGAAAGTGGAATTTTTAGGGCATGAGTCACTGATTTATTTTAGATGCCAGGTTTAGGATAAGATAAAATATATCCTAAAAGTGCTTGGGGGTTTTGTGTTTTTTCTTTTTTCCCCTATTTGACTGTAAAATAGAATACACTTCCGGTTCAGATCCCATTTACGAGTGACTCTAATTCATTTTGTTTCAAGTAATGTGGGGTTATGTGTGGACAAGTACTGTTTACAGCAATGCCAAAACAAATATCAGATACAAACTATGTACCTCAGCAGTGCTTTTCCATTACAAACACCAGTCTATTGCTTCTATAGCTCCTACTATATGTCTCTACTATTGAAGTTTTCATTAAAATGATGTAAACTTAAAAAAAAAATCAAGATATGTTCCATAGGACTATAGATTTAGTCCAGTCTTATAATAAGTACTGGAATAGCTTAGAGACTTTTTATTTCAGACTACTTCATAGCAGATCACTTGCTGGACCTACAGCTACCAAGTGTGCAAGGGCTTCTGCAATATTCAGGCTGCAGGTGACATGCCTGGGATCACAGACTAGAATATTGTTCTTCAGGAAGGTTAGAGATCTTAACTTTTTTTTTTAATGTTTTGTTATTTGGAATAAAATTTCAGTATCCTTCCAGGGGACATTTGAAAATACAGTTCAGATTTTCCCAAGTTTCTCAAAGTTTCTAAACAGCACTCTAGTCACAAATTAGATTCAGAGAAATCATCAGCTTGTGGGATTCAGTTCCTGGATACACTTCCAATATCCTTAAACGTGCTCAGGGATTTATAGTGGATTTTCTTGCAAGAAACTGTAAAAATTTAATAAGATTTATAAAATGCCCGTAGATTACTAATTGGAAAATCATCAATTTTTTCCTGACATTTTAGAAGAGCACTTATTCTGTGAAGTGTAGTTCTTTTTGCCTGGCTTAAATTTTGAAAATTCCAATGGTTTTAGGCAGAATCTCCTACATGTATTAAGTACATTGTGGTATTATTATGAAATTGCTAAATTGCAAGCTCAATGTTGAAATTCCAAAGTTGATTACAATTCTGCAATTTAAATCAATGTGCAGAAATGAGGTTAAAAGGTTCTGGAATTTTGTTGTAAAAACAAGTTTTCCTGGGCTACCAGTAAATGCTTTCATGAAATCACACATTGCTATTCTGCCTCGTCAGCTACAGTGTTTGTGCCAGTAGCCTTCAGAGTTTTTCTTTTGCCTTGAGCAGCTTTAAGGATTAATTTTACTGACACTTTTTTTTCCTTCAGTTTTCAGAAATATCTATCTCAGGTGCTTTATCCACAGCTTCAAATGTTTTGACAATGGTTAGGGTTTTTGTTCTCCCCACCCTTTGGATATCCCACTGCCATCCAATTCTGCTAAAATGGAGGTACTAATCCACATTCATGATCAGCGTATCTTCTGTGAAGAACCTCTATTGTTTGAATTAGGTTTGGGAGGCCATAATCATTCCTAAGTTTTTCTAAAAGGCAGGAGTAATCTACTTTTAGTAACATTCTTTCAATTATAATGTCTGCCTTAAAAAAGAAAAAGTGCATACTATGCATGAGTATCTTAGATACTACAGTGTTCCTTATATGTAAATGGGGTCTAATTCTCACCTAACTGTAATTAAATGCTCACTTTTAAAAAGTATTTGTTATATCCTCAGTTTATTAGTTCAGAAGAAAAATAGACAATATGGAAAATGTGACGTAAAAAATCAGAGCTTGATGCTCAGCTTAATGAAATAAATGTCAAAGTTCCTACTGACTTTAATGGTCCGTGATCTGAGACTCAGGAAGCAGGTTGGTTGCAGAAGGTTTTTTATTAACTGCATAAGAGTTTGACACAGATTGACAGGCTCAGACTTCTGTAAATGTCTTTTATTCCAGGCACTGCCTTATGAATGTTGCATATTCTCATCACTGCAGTCCCTCCTATGTTTCTCACTGTCATTTTATAAGATGGCACCTATTCATGTAACAAACCTACACAGAATATAAGAGTAGATTGCAAAAAAAGCAATGGGAAAGCAGTGACATTTTCTCAGACACTACTGAGGTCAAAGATCAATGTCTCTTCCCTTTCATGTGACTTTGATAGCATATTCAACATCTGTTATGAATTCTGTATCATCTGTGCAACAGGAAGCAGAACATAAAACTATGCACATTTTAGAGTCTTGCACTTCTTTAATTGTTAACTGAAAATGTTTTGCAGTGTTCATGGCTTCACAGTAGTACGGCTTGTAATTGCTAGTAAAATACAGAGAGAGTCTTCCCACTGGCATGCACACAGGCTGTCATTCAGAGGCAATGACAAGAATGATTTCTGTCCAATTAACAGGGAAATGCATACCTCTTCAAGTTGCAAAAATTCAGATATAATTGGACAGTAAGGGGCTTCTATTCCTATGACTATGTTGATGCAAAGCAACAGCTGAATTCCAGCCGAGCTGCAAGAAGACCTTATCAACCTACTATCTGAGGCTGATGAATTTTTCAATTCCATTCTGCTAGTCTGCTAATAATAGGCACTAGAGCTTTAATCTTATTTATTTATTTGATCTTGCCTGCTTTAACTGGATATTTGTTGATTGTTAACTTTATTTGACTTTTTCAATTAGCTTAATTTTTAGAAAATGTTCAGACACTGGGCTGGATTTTGTCTATTATCGTTCTATAAAATAGGGGTGATTCAACAGAAATCAATACTGCTTACCACATTGTACTTTAAGGATTGGATCCTGCTCCCATGAACTTTTATAGGCATTGGTTTAGGCTCATAATTACAGATTCAAAAATATAAAAAGATGAAAACATGTCACCTGAAAAAGATGTTATTTTTTTTAAGCTTTACATTACAGTAGAGGCACACTTGACAATCCTCACCATTAATGAATTAGACATACTAAAAAAGAAAGAGAAGGAGACAGTTAGAACTCCAGCTATTTCGCTAGATAAAAGGGAGGGGAAAAAAAAAAAAGAAAAGGAAAAAAGAGAAACAGATATGGGGTGCGGGGGTGAGCGAGGGAGAGAAATATGATGGTTGTCCTTGGCTTCTTAAATGAAGAACTTTGTACTTTGCTGGACTGGGAATCGTTTTTGCCGGTAATGTTTTTTTCTGACTGGGAAATGGGTTAAGAATGTCTCTCCCTGGCAACTTCTTTCTTTTTTGGGGTAGCTAGTTTAAAGAAACACCCTTGTTTATTCTGGCTGTCCAAATCTGCCTGTTGTAGACAGAAGAATTAGAAAGAGAGAGATACAACAGCACATCTGCAAGTCGGTGATCAATCACAGGCACATACTGCAAGCAGAAATAATGTTTAAAAGTGTTAGCAATGATCTGGTGATATTGTAGATCTATTTTTCTTTCAGAATATGAATGTCCAATACATCACTACTGAGAAGCTTTACTTTCTTAGCCAATGTAAAATTATTTCAGTGCATTAACTCTGATAAACTTTCATTTGTAGATTCCTATTTTATCTTCAAAAGAAGGGAACAAACATCTTTCATTACTTTCTTCACCACCCTCCCTCCCCCCAGCCTTGAACCGTGTATTGATGTCCTTGACAACACAAGAATAAAATTTTGTGTTAAGCTGGGAAGAACGATCCAGAGTAATTAAACGAAAGCTGCATCCTTTCATTTCCGTGCAGCCTTTGGAAAACTCACGCTGCGAAAAGAATTTCTAACCATACATAGAGGATTGTGAATTGCACATGATAAATAACTGTGTAATCTCCTCCAACTCCTCCCATGAAGGGGCTGAAAGGAGAAAAAAATCCAATCTTTTGGTCCAAATGTTGACAAGAGGAAGGAGGGATGAAGTCACGTTGTCTTATCTATCCCTTTAGTCCCACGAAAGGCACTGCATGGAAGCTGCCCGCAAACAGAGGTCTTTAGGTTTTGAGAGAGTGCAACTATTCAGGGAGAGGGCATTGCTAGAATGGAGAAAAGTTCCTCCTCACTGAAAGCCACAGGCATTTTCTTTACATAGTTACTGTTTATACTGGCAGAAGTGCTTTGCACAATTCCCACTCTGCACCTGTAAATTCCCCCACGGCACGTTTGAAACCTTAGGGGATGCCCAGCCGGCGACAACACACGGGCACGGTCTGGGCCTACGTGCGTGTGAGATGCTTTTCCAAGCATACCTCAAGGTTGATGCATCCACGGGAAAAACATCCCACAGAAGTCCCTGTGGGTTCGCGGGGCTGCGATCCCTGCTGGCTCTGTGGGTGTCCAGACCCATCCCCCCCACATTCCTCAGCACATGATGCAGTGGAAACTGTGGCTCGAGCCTGCAGATCATTCTGCCTGATTTTTGGCCATCCCATGACTTTTTTCCATGGGAGGATGTTAGCTGAGCCAAAGTGTTTAACTGAATCTGGCAATTCTCAGCCGTTTGCTGGCAGGCACCAATTTGGTGAATTGACATAATTTGTGACACTCTCAGTGTGGGATCCTAGATGGAGAAGTTTTTTTATTTTAAATGAATTAGCTCAGCTCCTGTGAATAAAAAAAAAAAAAAAAAAAAGATGTTTTCCAGGGCTAATTATTTCTTGTGCCTGAAATGATGACACAGGCGGTATAAAACTGTGGGATGAAGTGGAAAACCACCGCTCCTAAACAAGACAAACCAAGACTGCAAACGCTCATTAAAAATTCTAGGAAACAGGGACAAACTCCACAGTCTAAACTGTAACCTTAGCAATGTGCTGTGCTGTCAGTAAGAGATAGTACACAATTACCTAGGGAAAGAGCAATTTCTTCCTGTCTTTCCTGCAACTTCTTTTCTTTGGGGAAAGAAGTACTTTTTCCTTGCTTTGCCTTCCCATCTTCAGCTGTTTTCTACAGTGATTGCGTCTTTGACATATTCAAAAGAATGTTGCATGTCCCAGCAGCTACTCTATCTGCCAAATTAGACATGGAGCTGGAACTACCATTGTTTTGGATGTCTCCTTGTTTAATGGTTTCCCCTTGCAAGCCTGCTTTCGGTCCCTCCTGTTCTCCTGGAACAAGAGTCATGGTTTGAGCCCTTGCTCAGTAAAGACTGACATCAGCAAAACCTAATAAATGCTGCCCTTGAAAGGGTGCAACACTCAGAGAAGGCAAACTACAGCAGAGTAAAAAATCACTAAATAGCTTAGTGATCACTCTCTACAGAAATGCTGTTCTGGCAGCATCCTCCCGCTGGTAGTGGCCAGTGGCCAAAGTGTTTCCAGAATGCTGGGTCTTGTATTTCCACCTCTCCCCCCCGCCCCGCCATAACTCCGGGCAGATATATCAGAAGTTTACAGATCAGCCTCAATCCCTGCAATTGATTTTGAGCCCAGCATTTTCTTTGTCTCTATGAAATTAATTTCATTGTTTTAAAAAGTATTAGGTGTTCATCTTTCAAAAGAAATTAAAATAGCTTGTGGTCTGGGATTTTATTTTTTTGCTTTCCATTTAGACATGAGAATCACATGAAAAATACTGGCTAAGGTCTAAAATAAGTGGATTCAGGACAGCAGGGGAATGAAGTGAAGGGAAACAAGTCTTGCAGTGCATTCGGTTTAGCTATGTGTTTTACTTCTAAAAAACATTACAGTTGAATGCTTGTTATGAAGGTAGTGTATTATGCCAAAAATAAAAGTCTGTTGGGCAAATCTGCTGCCATTTACATCTCATACCAACTCATCAAAATCTTGAATAAAATTATATACCAACACCAATTAAAAGTAACACCACTGAAATTAAATCATGATTCTTCACATGGGCACTGATGTAACATGAAAGAGATTTGACACAAAATAAATACAGGATGTACAAAACTATTGTTATTTGACCATGTACAGTCTTTCCAGTGTGTCAGCTTCCTAATAAATATCATATCAAAAGCTCAAATACAGGTGAAATACAGAACTCAGTACTCCAATAACAATG
Source organism: Larus michahellis (assembly GCF_964199755.1). Lineage (NCBI taxonomy): Eukaryota > Metazoa > Chordata > Aves > Charadriiformes > Laridae > Larus > Larus michahellis. Next base: position 152,874,142 of record NC_133897.1, read on the forward strand.
GCAAGACAAAGAGATTCATAATTCTCTGTGTGTTTTGTTCCTCTTAATTATTCTTAGTTCTCTTTGTTACTGTGTCTTCTTACAGGCTTACCACTCCTTTTTTCTTTGTCAGTGATGAGTTATCAATCAGAGAAAATATTTAACCAGGCGAATTTTCTTCTCATGAAGGAGATTAAGCCAGAGAAATACCAACATTTTATTTAACAGTAAATTATTTTTTCCCAAAGATAAACGGCATTTTCATAACCGTATTAAATGGAATTATAGATCACTGTTACGTGAATGTCATCAGCAAAATAATCACTAAAATTTCATATTTTGATTTGTTTTGATTTAAAAACATTTGGTAATATAGTATGCTCTTAGCATTCAGTCATTTGATTCGATAAGTCTCTTACATCATATAGACTTCTAGCTGCTTGAGTGATTTAAGTACTCACATTTATTAAACTAAAGCTATGCTGTGAAAAACTAGGTTAATATTATTTCTTTTTCTGCATTTCTGAATATATAATTGATGGGTTCAAAATTTCACCATATCCCTTATTTTCTGGAGCTAGTCCTTTGTGAGTTTTTGTTATTTTTTCTTTAGTCTTAATGAGAAACTATCCAGTACTTTAGTCATTACTAACAAATGAAAACCTAAATCTGGAGTCAAGTGTGAATGTTTTGCTAGGAAGAACAAGGGGAATCTTATGCAACAATCTCTACTGCTCATTTTCAGACACTCTCGAAGTCTCTCTGCACTTAGTTATGTCTGCAAAATCCATAAAATCTCCTTGTCATGTCAATTTCTCCAATAGTCTGTCTCTAGTATGAGCCTGACGTGTGAAGTGAAACTATATCTTAAATAATTTTTTTTTTACTGTACTACAGATTGAGGTGATTGATCCTCGTTTCCACATCAAAGCACATTCCTATGGGGTAATTTGTCTCTCCAAATCCTGCTCACAGTCTCTCCTATTAGTAAGATTTCATTGCCAGAAAAGTTTTCTAAAATATGCATATAGATCAATTGGATACTTTTTGTCCATTATCTAACCATCATTTCTGTTGAAGTTAATTTTCTCTTTAAGGAAACTTGCCTAGTACGTTTAGGAACATAATGACTAATTTGGATGCCCTACTACCAGGAGAAAGCGACCCAGTAAAAGTTAAGATTTCAAAATAAGATTGAATTTTAATTAGACTTGATATCCTCTATGTTTATGAAATTCACTCTACTGCTGGATCTACAGCCAGTCAAAGGCTTCTCAGCATTATAGAGGAACCTCAAGAACAAGGGACCTGTGCTAGCCCATGGTTATGTTATTTCTGCCACAGGGAGGAAAAGGGAGGAAGTTGCATAGAAGACCATGGAGAACAGGTCAGTCTGTTCTTGCTGACTTCCAGAGGCTGGGAAACATTGAAAGTCACAATCAGTGCTGCTGCTGGGAAAGATAACTGTGCCAAATATTAGTTAATAGCTCACAACTCTTTTTTAGTGACAGCAGTATTACTTAACTTGACATCCCAGAGCTTTGGCTCAGATGAAGTAGGCAGTCTGACTGTAGCAATTTCACTGCCACCAGCAGCCTGTTTCCCAGGGATGATGCCTCTTTGTTTCTGCCTCTAATTATCCCTGACCAAATAAGATTTATGTTTTCTCCATTTTCAAACAAGAAAAGACATTTCAAAGTAATTGTCATAATCTCAGCCACTTATTCAGAAAGTGGAAGGTACTCATCATTTAAGGAGCACATGTCTATATATACACACTGAAATAGATTACTTGATCTGACCTTTATTTAAAAAATAGGCAAAAATTCCTCAAAAATAAGCATTCTTCCTAAAACATAATATTCAAAGGTAACAGTTTGTTTTAATGACCCAGAAGAGATCATTTTATTTAGCCTAATATCTAGAGAGTAATTGAGTTTACTTAGTAATAAACCCATAGGTTCAGATAATCCAGGCATATGTAGGTCAAAATACTCACCAAGGAAGAATAAAAGCATGCCACTTCTGTTAGCGGATCCTTTAGAAGCTGTCTTGTTGTCATTTCAGGCCTGGATCTTCCGGTTTTCAATGGAATTGTTCCATTTTATCAGAGATGTAAAATTCTTTGAAATGGAAATCCTAAATCATTACCTCTTGACAGCTTCAAAGGATTGATAGCCCACTTTGAATCTCTTTGAAGTACTTATTTCAAATTAAAAAATCAGTTACCCTGAAAGAAGACAATTATACCTTGAGCAATAGACATCTTTTTTCCTTCTGAAAGGTTTCCTGGTCCATGAGCATCTTTGAAGTAGATATTGTTCACCAATTGTGCCTCAGAGTTTAACCATCAGCAGACACTCCCTTGTAATGTAGAGTAGTCTGATATCTTAATAGTCAAAGAGGAATTACATTTAGTTTTAGTCACAGTGTACAGCTTTGTTCCAAATAATTTGGGGGGATCAGCTATTACAGTAATAGCACCAAAGAGAGGTCTTCTAACTCTCAACTTCATCTCAGACTATGAATTATGGGCATATTTCAGCTGGAAAAGTACAATGTTTCCTTGCCTCCTGCTTTTCCAGAGGAAATGAGCTTCTCATTTATTTACTTAATCAACAAATTACTCCTAAAATTCAAGACCAGTAAATCCTACCTTGGATAAATTCATGTTCAGTGGGTGAGGTGCTGTTTCTGAAATTTATGTATCAAAACTAGACTAACAAAATCTCAGGGCTGAATTTTTACATTCTTGATTTTATTTCAAGAAAATGGCACATGACCAAATTAGATTTATGGGCTGTTTTCTTCTACTTGTCTCCTGTATGTCTTGATTTTTTTTTACTCCATTTTTCAGTTGTAAAATGAAAGAGTAAGCGTGAAATAAGTATAGTAAAGAAAAATCTAAAGCAAAAATTTTGAATATAATTGATAACCTTTAAATAAATAAACAGCCCTTCTTTTTTAAAAGTTCAATATTATGATAATTTTTACATATTTTCATGATCCAGGCATGAAGGGAAAATTAATTATCTATCTAAGAGACAAACAAAGTTGAAGTGGTGTTTCTTCGCTTTTCCCATAGTACCTGGGGAACGTTAAATATAGCAAATGGCTTATTCATTGAAATCACAGAATCACAGAATGGTTTGGGTTGGAAGGGATCTTAAAGATCATCCAGTTATCTATTTTCAAACCTTTGTTGCCATAGGACGTTTTCAGTATGTTTAGAAGAGTCGTCAGACTTGGGTAGACTGCAGAACACCTATCAAAGGAAGAACAGGCATGTCATCTTTCCCATGCAAGCGATATACTTTTTTCAAAACAGAGTTAATTCCAACTGATTTGCAAGTGTATCCATTTGTAAGGTTAGACTCATGACTTTCATGGCTGCCAAAAAAAAAAAAAAAAGAAAGCTGGACCGTGTATTAGGAGAATTCATCCCTCCTTAAGACCTTAAGCGGAGGTAAGCAGCTGGCAAGCTTCAAACATACAATGATCCAGCCTTTACACAAGAAACATTATCTTGACAGTATATAAACTATCTTTACAACACACTCTCTAACATTCCTTTTCGGGGGAAACTCCTAGAGAAGATGACAGAATAAAAGCTGCTCAGGAGGTGTTTCATACTCCATTCTCCAAGGGGAGCAAAAGGAAAAAAGTCTCACTAGTCCAATTCTCAATCCCACATACTTTTGGTATAATTAAGTGTAACAATATTTGGATTACTCAAATTATGCCACTATGAATGCTGCAGATCAAGATCAAAATGAGATTCAGTGTATCTTAGTCCAATTTGGCTGGTGTTGGTAATGTTAATCCATGAGATTCAGATTCTTTCTGGTTTTTTGAATTGGAAACTGATTTACTGAAACAAAACACAACTTCTTTCTAGCTGTTTAAACAGTAACATCTAGGTAGAACATGAGGAATACTTTTTTATTAAGCATGATAAGGGAAATATTTTATCAAGTGAGCTGATGTTCAAATAATGATGTCCAAATGCTGATCTTACTATTCTTTCCAATAGTGACAGTAATGAGTAACATAAAATGTCAGTTCAAGATGAATAGTGAAAGTCAAAGGAAAAGGAATACCACAGCACAGCAGCATAGAAAACTTAACATCACTTACAGAGTGCTAACTAAAAATGAACAAGAGACAGGGGATGACGGGAAGAAATGCCTTAGCATTTCATTGCTTTTCCTCTTCCATACATAAAAACAAGCAGAACTATGTGAATTCAAACTTTGGATTGAATAAAATTGGCATGCACACCAAGTGTGTGAGCAAAATGTTACTATCAAGATATAAAACATATATTTCTCGTAATTTCTGAGAGATCCACCTTGTCTTTTTAGTTGAAAAAGTCCACTAGGAGCTCCTATGGAAACACACATAATTTTCAGACTAATCAAACTGAACTTTTGTTCATATAATGAAGTTTTTTACGAATTATTTCAAGCTTGTTCAATGGAGCTGTCGGAGAGGGGGAGATATGAGGCTACTAAAAGCTTCTTGTAAATATAATGCTATCAGAAGGGATGGAATCTGGAGGCTGTTTCTTTGCCCCAATAGAATACCAGTTGTCTTCTGAGTGTTATAGACAGAAATAACACATCCCTGGATGTCGTACAAATACTTCTGAAAATCAAATCTCTGCTTACAGTATAATCCAGAGTATGGAGAGAGATCAGGAGTTATAGCAGGAAAAATTTCAAGTCATTGCGCCAAAAAATCTCTGCTTATGTGTATGAGAGGGTCACTGACCTCAATGTACTGAAACCATTTAACACCTGCTGAGGGTCTGCCCTCTGTTGTCCATCCGTTCTGATTTGTAAAAAGGCACACCTATGGCTTCAGCTGTTTCAGTTTTCCTCTCATTAAGGTGTGAGTGGGTTTTTTTCTTAGTTTTCAACCCAAAAATTAGAAGGCCCATCAGACCGACAAGATAGATGATAAACAGTAGCTTTTCTGGTTACCAGAAAACTTTTATCACCTATAGGAATTGCAAGATATAGTGTGATAATTTCCAGTGTGAAGTGTGGGTGGTTCCTGTAGCCATTCTTTACTATTGCAGGTCATTCCTCTCATTCCACTGGCTTTTACATAGTCCATAGTTTTCATCAGCTTTGTCAACGTGCTTTTGAAACATGATCAAGTCTTTCTTGAAAGCCCAAAATTGTCTCCTCTCTGTAATCATCTCCTCACATACCTGAATTACCTGGCAAGTAAATAAAACAAGTGTGTTTAAAAGGATGGTTTTGCAGAGTTTTCCCAACTCTAACTCTGATTGCCCATAGACAGCCTTACTTGTTAGTCACAACCTGCCTTTTTTCCCCTTTGCTTCTTTCTATTTTAGCTCAGCTCTCTCTTAAATATTATATAAAAAAATATGTCCAGGTGTCTTCCTAGTGTGCCACCAAACCTATGAGCAGATAGATTGCAAATGCTTTAGAAAATCACAGCAAGTAGATAATAGAATGAACATAGCTAACTCATTTTAGCTAATGTAGGACTGTTTTCCATGTTATACATTTAGGTTTTTATGTCTATCTCATGTGAAATAGCTCCTGGAATAGAATCATCTCATTTCCTTTAGGAGAAACATTCCTAAACCAATACATATTACACTTAATATTTTCTAATATCCAACCTATATATTTGTAATTAATTTGATCCTATTACTATTGGATACATCCCTCCACACTACACCTTCTCTTTTGTACACATTTGGCAAATATCTAGAGATTGCTTAGAGCAAATCCTCACTGAAGCCATGCTGATTTAAAACAGATGAGTATCTGGGCCTTTATGTCTACTAAAGCAATCACTTTAAATCTTTCCACACAGCTTAGTCTCCACGGATCTCTGTCCTCTTGCTGCTACTTTCTTCACTGTTTTAATATTTTTAAAATATTTTGTTTTATTTTATTTTATTTTAATTTACTTTATGTTTTGCAGGTAGGCAGAATAAAGCACAGAATAAAAAGCACTAGTCCAGATACGGTAACTCTTTGGTAATAAGGACTGTTCATGTGACACCTCTCTTAACGTAAGATCCCCTACGTTTTTTTTTTAGACGCCATTTTTCATATCCTAACCTAGTCTGTTATTAGAACTCCAAGTGGTATTTTTAACTGTATTTCTCTTCTGAATTTCTCTTTCCCTTGAATAGTCGTGGTTTGGAAAATTTTTACCTCCCAGGTATAACACAACAAAGCATCATTTTTTTCTGCTCTCACTTGTAATTTTTTCTAAAGCGGGGAATATATGAATTCATAAACCTGGGGCAAATCAAGATTTACACAAGAGTTGGTGCATGCATGGTATAATGTAGCCATGCTGAAACTGTAGCAGGGATATGAGTCTCGATGAATGAGGTCTAATTTTGGTATGCTTTAAAATGCCTTCTTTCAGTTTATGTTCAACACATTTCTCACACTTTGAATGCACATATTGCTCAGTTGTATCCAGTTGCCGCAATCGAATTATGTCCAGATATAGGCCAATGGACTTTGCTTCTCCCTGTGTATAGGATAAATACTTACCAATCCCTGTAATTGTTAGCCCCAAATTTTAATAATGTCTTTTGTTTAATTTTTTCTGTGTTTTTGTTTTATCCCATTAAGCAATAGTCTGTTGATTTTTAACAGACTTCATGACTCACTGTATGTAATGTTATCCACTTGTTTTTCTTTTAAAGCAACATATAGTGTTCCACATACTGAGTACATAGAGTATCTCTGATATATTTTTTTGACAGTCCAGTTTAACTTTACTCTAAGTTTAGAATTTCTGGTCCTGTTCAGCTGACTCTTATGGCCTTGAGATATCTGGCAAAGACCTCAGGTACAACCTAACTCACTTAAGGCATAACATGATCTGAGCCCAAGCAGCGCTGACTGGCAAGGTCATGACAATAACTATTAGTGTAATTGGTCCTAAAACACAGTCATGAATCTCTTCCTTGTTGTGTAACAACTGCAGTTTTTAAGCTTGGCTATCTGTCCCAGGGGAGAAGAATGATGGATGCTAGATCCCTGCAGGAAAAATTAACTTCCAGGTAAGATCCCCGAGGTACAGATATTTTCTTATAAGACTCCCTGAATCTTCCAGGACTTTGGAAGCTGCTGCAGGATCAGAGTTCTCAGCTTCTCAGAAACATAGACAAAATTGAATTTTGTGGAAGTAACAGAGCAAGGACTGTAAAAGAAGGAGGATGATATGACTGGAAGTAAGAATATGTAAATCAGCAGCCCTGAGAAAGAGCTGAGAGGAGTAATTTGGGTTTCTGGGAAGGTGAGGGAAAGCTAGGAAACAACAAAGGGAGTTCCAAGGAAGAGGGAGACTGGTAGAATTTAGTAGCATTTTAAGGGACTGCGAAGAAATTTAAAAGTATTTAAATTATTGGAAATTATCTTTGACATTCTTTCCCATTCTCCTTTACCATTGCCCCCTCCACTTCTCCAGTTTCTTTTGGGATCAGGATTTTAACTTGCGCAGAGTTTTCTTTCCAGGATCCAGTCTCTCTCTTTGAAGTAGTCCTTTATTCACCATACCTTCACTTTCTGGATTGACAGAAGGAGGCCAGATGTAGAAAGGAGTAGTAAGATCTGCTCTAACTGAGCAGAAGAGACAGAGAAAGGGACAGAAGTGGGAGTCTCTGCTCCTGAGGTTGCAAGGCCTGAAGAGAGAGGCTGAGTGCATCTGCTGCAGGCTCCATATGGGGTTGCATCCTCACAAAAATAGCCATGATTTCACAACTGCTGACAGTGACAACAGGAGCAGCTCTTGGGGAGCAAGAGATCAGCTGTTTGGATCACACATGACTTGAGCAGTCAGTGGAAAAAAACACCTGCCTGTTCTCTTATTGTCATGGTCTCTTTTCATGCCACATAGAAACTGAAATTCAAATGTAAAAATCTTACAGTATCTTATTTTTTTTTCCCTATCTACTGTGAAAATTTTCAAGTATTATAACCTACACCCCAGTTTCATTGTATGAAAACTATTTGATTCATAACCTTAAGCAATGGTGTATAAATGATGCAAGGATAAATAGCCATGAAATAGGTCATTGATCAGCAGAATACAAAGGCCATTTGGAGTTAGTATGGGGGGGTTTGCTTTCAGAAATACCAGGTAACGTTTATCTTATATTTCAGAGACATGCTATGATAACAATGTTTGAAGATGTAAATAACTCAAAGAAGACTTGAAAATAGCAGTTGTGTACTGACAGTGTTTACTTTTCCTGCCTTTAACGTCTCTGGGCCTGTATTTAACTCTGTTTGTGCTGTATGCAATGCTGGCCCAGCACTGCTAAATTTCTAATTCTATTCACAGTTTTTGCTGTTATGTTCTTCCAGTATCATTGCTCTCACTGTTACAGCCTGTATGGAAGAAATCATACAGTTTTGTTTATGTTTCACAGCTCGGTAGTCATAGTTATTGTAACTGCAGGGTAAAAGCCTGAGGACAATTTTCAGAATAATCTTTTTTTGGAAACTTTACTGCATTGCTAACTCTAATTCTTGTACACATTTTGCAAGGTGTTATAATTGAGAAGTGACCAGACAAATAGCTGACTGAAGATAATCTCAGGCATAAAATCCACAGGATTTGAAGGGCATTCCACTATATGCAATCCAACCCTGCTACTGCAAGTAACTGCTTTAAGTCTTTCCTTTTCTTTTGCATTCTCCTAAAGTGTTCATTCACAGTCCGCCTAAGTAATATTCCTCTTCATTACCACATTTCCACACTGTTTATTATTTCAAATAGCCTCAGGGCTTGGTGTTGGGACCATTTCTGTTTAACATCTTTATTGATGATCTTGATAAGGACATAGAGTGTATCATCAGTAAGTTTGCAGATGACACCAAGTTAAGCAGGAGTGTTGATCTGCATGAGGATAGGGAGGCTCTACAGAGAGACTTGGACAGATTGGACCAATGGGCCAATGCTAATGGCATGTGCTTCAACAAGGCCAAGTGCTGGGTCCTGCATTTGGGCCACAACAACCCCATGCATCACTACAGGCTTGGGGAAGTGTGGCTGGAGAGCTGCCTGCCAGAAAAGGACCTGGGGGTTCTAATGGACAAGCAGCTGAACATGAGCCAGCAGTGTGCCCAGGTGGCCAAGAAAGCCAACGGCACCCTGGCTTGTATTAGAAATAGTGTGACCAGCAGAAGGAGGGAGGTGATTGTCCCCCTGTACTCAGCACTGGTGAGGCCACACCTTGAGTATTGTGTCCAGTTCTGGGCACCCGAATACAAGAGAGATATCGAGGTGCTGGAGCGAGTGCAGAGGAGGGCAACGAAGCTGGTGAAGGGCCTGGAGAATAAATCTTATGAGGAGCGATTGAAGGAGCTGGGACTGTTTAGTTTGAGGAAGAGGAGGCTGAGGGGAGACCTCATCACTCTCTACAACTACTTGAAAGGACATCGTAGAGAGGTTGGTGCTCATCTCTTCTCACAGGTAATTAGCGATAGAACAAGAGGGAATGGCTTCAAGCTGCAGCAGGGTAGGTTTAGGCTGGACATTAGGAAAAATTTATTCACAGAAAGAGTGGTTAGACACTGGAATAGGCTGCCCAGGGAGGTGGTGGGGTCACCATCCCTGAATGTGTTTAAGACTCATTTAGGTGTGGTGTTAGGGGATATGGTGTAGGGGAGAGCTTTGTAGAGTGGGGTTGATGGTTGGACTCGATGATCCCAAGGGTCTTTTCCAACCTAAATGATTCTATGATTCTAAGATATTTTAGTAAAAAGAGCACTACTATGTATGTCCATTCTTAGAAGCGCAAATGCTTTTAGTTCCCTGTCTCTGAGGAATTATTTTGCCTGTAGCATTTCTAAGTCATAGAGGTCATGCATAAAGTTTTATCACACTGAACTATTCAGTTCAAGCAAGATTAAAACACACACTCACAAAAACAAACCTCATCCCCCATCTGCAATTATGAGCTTCATTGAGTATGTTACAAGCTTCCTCATTTTCCATTCGGTAAGAGCCAATTATCGTTAATCTACTGAGTTGGAAGTCACCTCACATACTAACATGTCTTCTGATCCTCTGACTTATAAACAGCTTTACTCGTTTTCTAGCATCATCCCTTGTGAAGTTGCAAAGATCCTCTGTGCTGGCAGAACTTTCCACTGTGATCTATATTATCGTATTAGTAAGCATATATATTTTAAAAATAAACCAATTTAACTAAGTCAATAGTATCTGCTTTGCTTTTTCTTATAGGCTGAGACCTTTACCTATATAAATTGTCATAGAAGAATGTAAATACTAATTGAAAAATACAATGTCAAGCAATAAGAATCTCATTTGCTGGTTTGTTTTGTGTGGTTTTTTTCTTTTTGGTTTAGGTTTTGCGTTTTTTTAAATCTTGTGGTTCAAGACAGGGATCATGAAATCCATTATCCATATGATAGTTGTTTCAGTGCAAAGATTCATTGGTGGGAGAGCAGGGAGGGAAATTTCATCTGCTCAGAAAATTTCCATTATTTTTCTGACTAATTTTTCCTAGGCATCCTTTGTTCTCATCTTTCCTACTGCTTTTGTAAATTTGAAGCAGAAAGCTAGACTCAGTTGTCCCAGTGGCAAAGCAAATCTTTCACATGAAAGTTCCTGAAGGTCTAACAAAAGGAACTTACAGTGGAAGTTCACTGGCAGAGTTCTTACCAAGGCAAGCAAAAAGTGCAAATAGTATTTCTGCTTAGCAATTACAAATTTAAAAGGAAAACATTTACCAAGTAATACAGCGAACTAAAAAAAAGAAAGTCTTGTTCTCTTTAAAATATATTTTAACTGACAATAGCCAGTCAAAATATTAAAAAAGAAAAAAAGAGAGATAAAAAATTTATTGATTTTAGCCTTTTGCTTGATTTCATCTCAGAAAAAAAGCTAATAACTAATTAATTTTAATATTCTCTTTAATGAAGGACAATGTTATTATTTGTTTCTAAATCATCAAAAGATATTGTGCAAGGGATGCACACAACAGGTTTTGGGTAGTTTGAATCAAATGCAGAGATTAAGCTTACAACTGCCTATTGAAGATCCAATTCAGTAGTTCTTCTCATATCCTGTATATGTAACAAATCTTGTTCATATATGCAGTGTACACACTCTTCAGGAAAGAGTTAATGGAGAGTAGAGCTACTTCCTCAATAAAACTTCAGGCTTGCCATTAGTGCAAAGGGTGTATTGCTTCTTTTGAACGTGATGTTTCTGTTGTGACAAAGTTTCTGCCTGCATTTCCTCTGCTGCTTTTTCTGTGGGTGCCTCTGCTATTGCTGTTCCCTGGGGCCATGAAGCGTGTGAGAGTCAAAGCCTTATTCTCAGGGGGCATAAGCAGCCCAATTTCAGTGCCCAAAAGAGTGGGAGGCTGTTGGAAAAGGTCACTAAGCACTTCCAAATGCTACCAATTAATGTGTTTGGTGGATTGTGCTAAGGAGTATGGAATACAGAAGGAAATCCCGTATCTTGTCAGTTCAATACTGCAGGCTCAGTGGTCACTCAAATTAGCTTATATAATACTAAGCTGACAAAAGCTTAGAGGTTGTCAAGTCTGTTTTCTTTTTCAGCTCAAACTTAACATGACATTTATCCCATTTCCTAGAATCATAGAATTGTCAGGGTTGGAAGGGACCTTAAAGATCATCTAGTTCCAACGGCCCTGCCATAGGCAGGGACATCTCCCACTAGATCAGGTTGCTCAGAGCCCCGTCCAGCCTGGCCTTAAAAACTTCCAGGGATGGGGTACCCACAGCTTCCCTGGGCAACCTGTTCCAGTGTCTCACCACCCTCATGGTGAAGAACTTCTTCCTAACGTCCAGTCGGAATTGACCCATCTCTGGTTTTAATCCATCCCTCTAGTCCTACCATTACCTGACATCCTAAAAAGGCCCTCACCAGCTTTCTTGTAGGCCCCCTTAAGATACTGGTAGGCCACTATAAGGCCTCCTCAGAGCCTTCTTTTCTCCAGACTGAACAACCCCATCTCCCTCAGTCTGTCTTCACAGGAGAGGTGCTCCAGCCCTCTGATCATCCTCGTGGCCCTTCTCTGGACACGTTCCAGCATGTCCATATCTTTCTTGTAGTAGGGGCTCCAGAACTGGACGCAGTACTCCAGGTGGGGTCTCACGAGAGTGGAGTAGAGGGGGAGAATCACCTCCCTCGACCTGCTGGCCACACTTCTCTTGATGCAGCCCAGGATACGATTGGCTTTCTGGGCTGCAAGTGCACACCGACGGCTCACGTTGAGCCTCTCGTCTACCAGCACCTCCAAGTCCTTTTCTTCAGGGCTGCTCTCAAGCCAGTCACTGCCCGGCCTATATCAGTGCTTGAGATTGCCCTGACCCAGATGGAGGACCCTGCACTTGGCCTTGTTGAACTTCATGAGGTTGGCATGGGCCCACCTCTCCAGCCTGTCAAGGTCCTTCTGGATGGCATCCCTTCCCTCCAGCCTGTCAGCTGCCCCACACAGTTTGGTGTCGTCGGCAAACTTGCTGAGGGTGCATTCAATGCCACTGTCCATGTCACTGACGAAGATGTTAAACAAGACCGGTTCTAGTCCTGATCCTTGAGGGACTCCACTTGTCACTGGCCTCCACTTGGACATGGACCCATTGACAGCCACTCTTTGGGTGCAGCCATCAAGCCAGTTCTTTATCCACTGAATTGTCAGTCCATCAAAGACATATTTTATCAGCTTGGAGACCAGGGTGTCATGTGGGACAGTGTCAAAGGCTTTGCTCAGGTCCAGGTAAATGACCTCAGTTGCTCTCCCCTTGTTTATTGATATTGTGACCTTCTCATAGAAGGCCACCAGGTTTGTCAGGCATAATTTGCCTTGGTAAAGACGTGTTGATTGTACCAAATCACCTCTTCGTTACTCTTCTGCCTCAGCAGTGCCTCCAGGAGGATCTGCTCCATAATCTTACCAGGCACGGAGGTGAGACTGACTGGCCTATAGTTCCCTGGTTCCTCTTTCTTTCCCTTTTTTAAAATGGGGATTATGTTTCCCCTTTTCCAGCCAGTGGGGACCTCACCAGACTGCCATGACTTTTGGAATATAATAGCGAGTGGTTTAGCAACCTCATCCACCAGTTCCCTCAGTACCCGGGAGTGTATCCCATTGGGTCCCATGGACTTTTTTGTCAACTCCCTGATGTTTTCAATCTAAAGCACTGTTACTATGTCTCTCTGACTTGACTTTTCAATCTCCATTTGCATGATCACATTCATTCTTATCAACAAAATCTTTACTTTCATATATACATGAAATACAGAATTATAAACTGTATTTGATAGTTCCTGCAATAATTGTATCTTGTCAAAGGTCAAAGATTGACTGTCTTCTAAATGAGGCACTGCTGGGAATGATGTCACAACATGTTTGTCTGAATTCTGTTTACTGGAAACTTTCCATGAAGATCGGAAACTCTGTGGCAAACCTGGGTGGTTGTAATGGTTTCCTATAATGGCACTGAATTTAATCTCAAGAACATTGTTTTTCTGTTTGTTTCTGTAAGTGTTTAGATATCCATGATGTTTTTAATGATCACAACCGTAGGTTAAAGCGGAAATATTAGAGGTCGAAGATTTATGCTTTGTTCTTTAAGACCAAAAGCTTTTGAAATTTGTGTATGAAGCTGTCAGCAAGCTAATTTGTGATATTATTTCATTATGACTTTTCCCATTATGCATTGATTCACCTCTTGGTCTTCCATGTTGCTTACTTAACACCTGAATGGAGAATTGCAGCCATCCTTGTTAGTTTGTGTCAAAATAAATTACTAAAATCATCCTTTTTGGAACATTGAACAACCTTTGGATCTCTGTTTTCATTCTGGTTGAACTGCCATTTGAAAAGATCCCATCAACCAGAAATCTAAATCCTCCCATGTACTATAAAACCATAAAATGTCTGGGCTATATCTGTGCTTTTTCTCATCATTAAGTCAATGGAAATGCCAAACTGGAGAAGTGAAGGAATTCAACCTTGTTTGAAAAGGACAACATAGCAAGAGAGAGAACTGCTATGCAGTTTAAATTAACAACTTAAGCCTTCTTTTACTTAGACTGTGCAAACTACATCTTGATATAAAGGCGTAATGTTGTTAAATATTTTTACTGGCATTCCGCAGCATTTCAGACAGTACGAAACTTCAAGAAAATGAATCCACACTCAGTCTGGCATCTAAGCACATCAAGTGGTCTAACCACAGTCACATTTTTTGTAGGTATCATGGAAAAGGAGAATGTTAAGTAATGTTTTGGAGGTGGATAATGAAGTGGCATTGTGGGAACACTTCCTACGCATCAAGAGGTAGCAAGAAACAAAGTACAAAGACTTTTGTTCAGGAAGAAAACAGCATTTGGCTAGTGGAGAAATGTCACGATGGAAGAGAGGCCACATTCTCAACAGTAAGAGAGAGGTGATTGGCAGTGTGGGGCTGGAACAGAAAGATTTCAAAAGCAAACAAAAATTACTTATGCAAGATATGATAGCCAATAGACAGTCAGTGAAATGATGCGAAGAAGAGGTTAGGTTTTTGAAGGAGGAATATTTTGACAAAAAGAAATGTGAGCAGACTCCAGGAGCCCCAGTACCCTCTGGGACCAGTTTCAGTTTCCTGCAATGTGATATAAGATCTAGGTCTTTCCCTAGGTCCTACTGTGATGAAAATAAATAGTAAATAAATAAATAAATAAATAAAATTAAAAGGTTAAAAAATGCCTGTGAGAAACAGATAAACATATCTTCTGTGTTCCACCTGAGCTGAAATTTGCACAGCACAAATGCTATCAAAAAAGCTATCAAAAACTGATTTTTTAATTTTTTTCCAGAATATTAACACTTTAACGACAAGAATTCCCCATTCTTCATTCCCAGTTAAACTTTTAGGTCAATAAGTTAAAAGTTAATTCCAAATTGGTGGTTTCGGTATAGAGAAAGACTACGCAAGAAAAACAGAACATAGGTTTGTTTACTTCACTCAGGCACTGAGAATTAGAAATGGCTACTGTTTATCAACAATACTTTACAACCTGCTGTCAGATATCGCACAATGTAAGTATTGATACAACACAGAATCATAGAATCAATCATAGAATCATAGAATCATAGAATCATAGAATCATAGAATCATAGAATGTGTTGGGTTGGAAGGGACCTTTAAAGGCCATCTAGTCCAACCCCCCTGCAGTAAGCAGGGACATCTTCAACTAGATCAGGTTGCTCAGAACCTCAACAAGCCTGGCCTTGAATGTCTCCAG
Organism: Larus michahellis; assembly: GCF_964199755.1. NCBI lineage: Eukaryota > Metazoa > Chordata > Aves > Charadriiformes > Laridae > Larus > Larus michahellis. The sequence goes on from NC_133897.1 coordinate 152,889,424, forward strand.
GGATGGGGCCTTCACCACGTCTCTGAGCACCCTTTTTCAATGTTTCCCACACTCATTGTAAAGAACTTCCTAATATCTAATCTAAACCTACCCTGCTTTAGTTTAAAACCATTGCCCCTCCTCCTATCTCTACATGTCCTTGCAAACAGCCCCTCCAGAGCTTTCTTTTAGGCTCCCTTCAGGTACTGGAAGGCTGCTATAAGGTCTCCTCAGAGCCTTCTCTTCTCCAGGCTGAACAATCCCAACTCTCTCAGCCTTTCTTCATAGGAGAGGTGCTCCAGCCCTCTGATGATCTTCGTGGCCCGCCTCTGGACCTGCTCCAACAGGTCCATGTCCTTCTTATGCTGAGGGCTACAAAGCCGGACACAGTACTCCAGGTGGGGTCTCATGAGAGTGGAATAGAGGGGCAGAATCACCTCCCTTGACCTGCTGGCCACGGTTCTTTTGATGCAGCCCAGGATGTGATTGGCCTTCTGGGCTGCAAGTGCACATTGTTGGTTCATGTCCAGCTTTTCATCCACCAGTACCCCCAAGCCCTCTTCTGCAGGGCTGATCTCATGATCTGCCCTTTCTCCAAATAGTTACATTTTGATAGTTATAGTGTACATTCATTTGAGTATGTGAGTTTAGACTTCACCTAAAGCAGTGTCCCATACAGTGGTTCAGGTTAAAAGCAGCCAGCATGCAGTGCACATCCAACGGGAACAATTGCATTCCTAAGGCAGCTGCACCACACACAGAAACAAATTGTTGCATTAGTGGGATGAAACTAGTGAAACTTACCTTCTTTTAGATACTGATTCTTCCTCTCTTGATCCTATCACAAGAGTAACTCTAACTCTACATATTACCTTCCCTCTGTCAGTCTACTAGACTATTTCTAGTCCAAGGCATATGCTAATTGGTCAATTGGATATTCGATGGCTGAATTCTGACTACTTTTCCCTCAGTGAGTTCAGTTGTGTGCAACAACCTGGCCCCTCCTCACATTTTTATGACACTTAAAGCATATATACTTTTAGACTCTACCTGTCTGTAAAGCAGGACTAAAAGTGGTCAGATGGTTCAAAAGCTGTTAGGAGAACAGAGGAACTGTCACACAGACTGAAAGACAGACAAACCCACAATTGTGTTTCTGGGCACTAGCCTAGGGTAAGAGCCAAGATGCACCAGGTCACCAGTATTTCAAGGAGTTTCTAGGACAGCAGAATTATGCAGTCTTGCAGGTCTGTGATATTCTTGTTAGCCTTATATTCTAATTTTAGCACAGCATTTTTTGTGCTGCTATTTGTCAAGAACACCTTCACTAGGGAAAACATGGTGTGATGTTATCACACTATCACAAGTTTTAAAGCATTAACACCAAGTACAGTAATAGGTTTATGCATGTATGTTCACACTCTTTATATCTGCAGACTGAATTCCAGCCAAATTATTTCCACGCAGGTTGCAATTTCTACTAGTAGGATGGAAAAACTAATAATGGTTATTCTCTGAAGAGGATACTAAAATTGGATTGTTGTTACCTTAATAATGCCAGTATAGGTGATGCTTAGGTTAGCTCAGAGGGGAAATAAGTTACTCTAATGTAAAGTAACTCTTCCTCTGACACATCCTATCATTGAGTGCGTAAGCCACTATATTGGTTTTGAACGCGCGGATTTTGAGGGAAAATAAGAAAGCATAAGCAAAGATATTCTCTTGCTACTCATAATAACAAACTAATCATTAACCAATGTGTCCTAATCGTTTCCTTGCTATGATGGAGACAGAAGATCAATAGGACATAAGAACAGTCCCAGAGGTTATAGGAATTGACTCTTTGCCACTTTTTCACAGATTATCCCCAGGAAGAAGAGTTAGATTTAGACTTTACATGTTTATGTTTTGTAAGCAGAAGTTTGAATAGCTTTTTAGATTGCCGTTGACAGCTTTCCTCATAGAAATGGGGAATTTTTCAGTGTAATGCTTCTCATCACAAAATACCACCTCAGTGGGGAAACCAGACCAAACCAAAACATCCTACTTTTCTTTATAATCTCCTAGTTTCAATTAAGCTTTCATATAGAAAGATATTTCAGACCAGACTGGATTTTAAAAACAAAAGCAGGCAGAACAAAGTTGGGCAGAACAGAAGCTCCTAGAGTAATGGAGAGTGTTGTAGTTAGGTCACTCGCCTAGGAACAAGGAGATTAAACTTAAATTACTGCTCTGTGGGAGTCACTTCAAGGACTTGAATCTTGTTCTTTGTAGGTGGGTGCCCTAGTCACTGAGCTATTAGCTGTGTTCTCTCTGTCACTGTTGATGGAGATGTCCTTTTATCTGCACATAATTAAAGATTTATTGAGAAAAAATGTACATTCCCATGAATTCATCTGTGTAAATTCAGTTTAAAAAGCCTCATCTAAATATTCACAGCTGGCTCTGCACTGATGACCATCAACCCAGCACTTTCCTCCATTTAAATAATTTTTCATTACCTCCACCTTCACTGAAGGCTCTGTTTTGCATTACTGCCATATTACTAGCACAGGTAACTGAGTTGAAACAGTGAGCAAACCCTCATGAGGATGCATTTAAAAAGTATGTAGCCCTGCTTCTGAAAACAATAACAATATTCAGTGTCACCTCACTTATAGGGTTATGCAAAGTATATTGTGGTCTGCTCAGTGCTGGAAGGATTCACTGTATCAGACAGACTGTAATCACCTAAAAATCAAACTTCCTGGTACTGAATTCCTTCAGGTGTAAAAAGGAGAAAAGCGTACAAACAAAAACATTGGAAAGTACTGATACACCAGTGTGCTACATGAAATCAATTAGAAGTAACTAATCTGATCTTCTTTGACTAGATAGTGGTTGATACTTTCAAAGAAATCCCAAAAAATACTATTATCAACAACTATGGAGCAAATGATTGTAAGATGAGTTTCTTCATTGGTTAGGAATGGCTTCGTTGCTTAAAACATGAGAGCTTTCTTTCTCAGTTAACAAATGTAAAGAGTTTAAATTCAGCAATCAAACCATTTAATTTCCATCTAAAATGTCAAACTCTTTCATGTATGCTTTAACAAAAAGCCTTTAACATTCGAAATAGACATTTCACTCCAGCCAAAAACCCAAACAAATATTGTAATATTGGGACTGCTGAAATGGCAGGAATTCACATTTTTAGGCAGATCTATGTATAAAATTCTGTTTTTATACTCTCTCTTAGACTGACTGTTTCCTTGATTCTGTAAGAGATTAGCCATTGGCAGATTGTGAAGACGTTAGGCAGAGACAATGCATATGTATTTAGAATATATGCATTTCATAAATGAGAATCTAGATCCTAAAGCACATTTTTAAGCACCTTGAAAATAATTGGCTACATTTTGAATACTGCCAATCATGCATGTCCCCATTTGGCCTTACTAATTTTAAGAATTATAGAGCTCATATAGTTTCACCAAGTATTTGCAGAAGTATACGTTCAATACAGCATGTTTCTTTTAGTTTATATGTCTTTATATTTGTAAAATATTTTCCTGACACATTATACCCTGGTATGATTCCCATTATAATCAAGGTTTTTTTTTATTTATTTACAAATTTAAAAAATGAAATATAGCACAATTATGTCCTATTTTGGATGCAGTTCGCATGTTCCGTTAGTTTCAGAAGATGTCTCTGTTACTTCTATAAATTTGTTCATTTCCACTGTTGACCTTACATAATCTAGATGCTATTTGATTCAAAGCTGTAGCTTTCAGTTCCAAAATTCCACTTCCTTCATTTGCAACAGATTTCTTCTCTTGTACAATTTATTTGGTGTTATTTTTTTGCAAAGGTTGAATTTTTAACTCCATGTTTGCATGCAACATGGCATTGCTGAACTTGGCATTGTTGTTTACAACCGTGGAAAATCTTTTGGGAAATGTGCATCTCATCAATAGATTGGCATGTGACCATTTTCAGTGAAGTAAAATGTGGGCTTGCGTTTTTGCTGATTGCTTTTTTCCAGCCTCCTTTTCCCCCTTGTTCTCTTCTTTTTTTGTGTTGTGCCATTTGCTTGGAAGTAACAGTGCCATATTTTAATTAAAAAGTTGATGGAAATGTTTCAAGCTTGCTTTTAAAACAGTGACTCATTGTAAATGATAACTGTTGTCAGCAACCCATATTCTTTGCCAATAGATTTCATACGGAGTATTGCTGCTTTGATACTCAGCTTCACAGTAATGTCCAAAAAATTAGTAATGATGTGGTTAACAAAAACATGTAAAACACTTCTTCAACATGAATCTCTGTTCTGGACTAGTCACGTTTATTCAACAGAAGGTAAAAATTAGGAGACCATATTACTGGTTTACTTTGTATTAATCCAGCACCTAAAGACATCAGTTAGAATTCAGGCACCGCTGTGCTAAGCACTGCACAGAGACTTCACTTACGTGTTGTTCACTGTAGCTAGAAACACTAGTGTATTTCCATATGCATAGTGTATATAATGTACAATAGAAGTCCACTACTCCGAGGGATGGATAAGCATAAAATAAGCGTAGGTATATGATAATATTCTGTACTGATTTTGACTGGGATAGAGCTAGTTTTTTTCACAGTAGCTTATACCATGTTATCTTTTGGATGTGTGACCAAAACAGTGTTGATAACACACCAATGGTTTAGTTATTGCTGAACAGTGCTTCCACACCATCAAGGCCTTCTCTGTTTCTCAAGCTCCCCTGCCAGCAACCAAAGGGATATTCCATAACATGGCACTGTTTTCAGCAATAAAACTAATGGAAAGACGGAGGAAGAGGGGAAGTTCAGCGTTACGGCATTTGTCTTCCCAAGTAACTATTAAAAGCAATGAAGCCCTGCTTTCATGGAAATGGCTAAACGTCTGCTTGCCAATGGTGAGTAGGAAATTAATTCCTTATTTTCCTTTGCTTGCATATGCAGCTTTGCTTTACCTATTCAACTGTCTTTATTTCAACACACAAGTTTTCTCACCTTTACCCTTCTGATCTTCTCCCCCATCCCACTGGAGGGAGTGAGTGAGCGGCTGTGCGGCACTGAACTGGCTATCAGGGTTGACCCACAACATACTCTTACTCACAGAGGAACTCATTGGCAATGACAAGGTTGAAGGCAGCCTTGGCTGCAGTGACCAGGACAGTCAGGAGTTCAGTATCCTGAGATAAGGGAGCAAGGCAAAAAGCAGGACCACAGCACTGGGCTTCAGGAGAGCAGGCTTTGGCCGGTTCAAAGATCTACTTGTAAGAGTTTCATGGAAAAAGTAGGGAAGAAGTACCCAAGAAATCTGGTTAATATTGAAGGATCACCTTCTTCTGGAGGGAAGAGGGAACCAAGAAATCTGGTTAATATTCAAGGATCACCTCCAAGCTCAAGAGTACTCCATCCATAGTAGGAAGTCACCAAGTCCACCAAGGAAGTCCACCAAGTAGGAAGTCACGCAAAAATGACAGGATGCTTACATGGATGAACAAGGAGATCCTGGCCAAACTCAAACACAAAAATGGAGTATAGAAAAGGTAGAAGCAGAGACAAGTGTCCTGGAAAGAATACAGAGACTTTGTCTGAACGTGCAGGGATGAAGTTTGGAAAGCCAAAGCCCAACTGGAATTGAACCTGTCCAAACAAGTGAAAGACTAGAAGGTATTCTATAAGTGCATAAGTGACAAAAGGAAGACTAGGGAAAATGTGGGCCCACTACTGAATGGGGCAGGGAACCTGGTGACGCAGGACATGGAGAAGGGTGAGGTATTCCATCCCTTCTTTGTCTCAGTATTTACTACCAAACCCAGCCTTCAGGAATCCCAGGCCCCAGAGACCATGGGGAAAGTCTGGAGCAAGAAGGACTTATGCATGGTGGAGGAGGATCAAGTCAGGGAATACTTAAGCAAACTGGACTTATATAAGTCCATGGACCCTGATGGAACGTCCCCACAAGTTCTGAGGGATCTGGCTTATATAATTTCAAAGCCACTGTCAATTATCTTTAAATGATCAAAGCAACTGGGAGAGGTGCCTGAGGACTGGAGGAAAGCAAATGTCACTCCTATCATCAAGAAGGGAAAGAAGGATTATACAGGGAAATACAAGCCAGTCAGTCTCACCTCAGTCCCTGGTAAGGTGATAGAACAACTAATCCTGGGAAACTTTTCCAGACAAATGAAAGATGAGAAAGTCATTATGGGTTCATGATGGGGAAGTCGTGCTTGACCAACTTGATAAGCTTCTACAATGAAATGACTGGCCTGGAAGATGAGGGGAGAGCAGTGGCTATTATCTACCTGGACTTCAGTAAGGCTTTTGACACTGTCTCCCATAAGATCCTCATAGACATAATGATGAAGTACAAGCTGGGTGAGCAAACAATATAGTGGGCTGAAAACTGAATGAACAGTCATGCCTAGAGAGTGGTGATCAGTGGCACAAAGTCTAGCTGAAGGCCAGTGACTGCCTGGCTGCCTGCCTTCCTTCTTCCTCCCTGAAGCTATTCAGTAAATGTGGAAGACATTTGATAATGGTTTCATTCAAACTGAAACTAGAAAAATTATAATAATGGGTTGGTTAACCTCCTGAGCACGAATAAGGTAGCAGAAGCCATCTGAATGGATGACAAACCTAAGATAAATTTGGGGAAATGTTAGACATCTGTTTGAGAAACAGATTTTATTCTTCTTCTGAACTTCTGCCAAAATAAAAATGTGGATCTGCTTTCATTATAGGCTTAGACTATAGTTCAGGCCTGTTCTTATTTCATGATTCAGACATTTATAAATATAAACCTTTCTAGTCTGAATAATAAAAACTCATGGAAATGACTTAGAAGTAAAGAGAGATGGAAAGACCATGTGCCTGAACTGGAACGAGAAGTGACCCATCCGAACAAAAATACATCATGTGTTTAATGAGGGAACTCAGCAGAATTGTGTGTGAGGTCATCCTTTACAAAGTAATTTTGAATAATTTTGAACACAGAATGCTTAAGCAAGTTTTGTACCATCCTCTGTAAATTTTTTCCAGCCTCTTTTAAACACTCAAATCAAATCTATAAAATATACAAAATCCTGGCCTTATTGTATTTGTATTTTTAATAATGTCTTATTTGTGTGTATCTATCTGTACACCTGAAGACAGACTAAAATTTCTACAATCATGTTATTTCTTTTCAAAATGCAGTATGTTACCAGCAGACACCAAACTCTCCAGTGTTCTTAGTAAGAGTCCCAGGGCTTACTCTTACTCCTATCTTGTCTATCTTCATATCAGATTAATTGGTTTCCTTTAATTTCCTGTGTGAAATAAAGTAACTTCCCCATCAATAGGTGTCTAAGACCTAGTTTGTGCCTCTGCCTGATGCTTTTCAGTGTTCTTAAAAATTGTGTACTTTGTTAAATAAAAAAGAAGAAATAAAAAAGTGTTTGGCTCTGTTACACTATTGTACCTTGGCAGCACCTTTCCCATTAGTGTAATATTAGACAGCTACAGAAGGTTTAGTACAATTGAAGTCCTGGCAAACAGAAGAAATGAGCAGAGAGGGTCATGTACAACAGAAAAAGAAATATAAAACCTGAAATAAGCCAGGGACAGGCACTCAGTGAGGTTACTGAGGGGATAAAACAAAATCCATTTTCAAAACTAATGAGAGCTGCTACACTGCTATCATTCCTTGAGGCATGGTGCACTGAGATAAAAGCTCACATGAAGACCTCTAATAGCCATATACCATTCTGTCAGTGAAATTGGTTAAAAACGCTTTATTGAAGACAGCTCACTCTCTGTCTTCTTCTCTTTCTCTCTCTCTCTCTTACACAAACATCTTTCCTGTCTTTATTGGTGGATTTTCTTAGTATAAAAAGTTTGGTCTTCAGACTGTTGAAGCAATGATAAAAATAAAAAAACATAAGTAGGATTATATTCTGATGAGATGAAATTATGAGTATATATAAATGCATGCACACACAGTATAATGTAATGGTTCTATCCCTTTCCAGGACAAGACTGAATTCAGCAAGTGTTATGTCAGATCTCCAGAATTTTAAAAAATAGAAAAGCCTGTCTCTTTTAATTTTATTTGTTTTATTCAAATGCAAAGAAAATAGAATGTCTGTTTATATGATCTGTGTACCCTTGACAAAATTTTAATTCATCATAAACAATATCTTATTTAAATCTCACCATCAAATTACGGATAAATTAAAATGTCATCATAAGAAACTTCAAGTTCTTATTGTTTCACATATCATGCAAAGTATTAACACAGCAAGAAAGCCCCATCTTAAAAATAAAGAAATAAATATCTATTTACAGAAGGCTAGCATACTAGAAAGCACGACTCCTTCAAATATTTCTGTTCTTCCAGGTTCCACATTCAGGTAACAACCACCATTTTTGAAGTACTTCTTAGGTCACTTCTGTGAGTATTTGCCAGCTTACTTGCAGTAGACATTGTTAATATGTAGTCAGCACTAGAGAAATGATCTTTTCAGCAGACGTGTTTGGTTTTTGTCCTTAAAAATGTGGTGGTTATCCAAACAAGAAATGTATGTGTTGGCTCCCAACCCAGTACTGCACTTCAATATACTTTATCTGACAGTAGTGAACTTATTTCATTACTACTGCTGTCTTCTTTCTTTTGAGTATTACACTCTTCATCATGGATATATTGTAAAATTTATATTTTTTTTCCTGCATGAGATCAGCTTATGGCTGATGCTTATCACCTTAAATCTGATTGGGTGTACTTTGTGGGTGAAAAAAATAACTTAAATTGCAAATGCTAACAGATAGCAGATAATATTGTGTATGTGTGAAGGTAAATGATGGGAACTGTCGAACCCTTAAGAAACAGCCAACTATTTCCTAGCAACCAGTATAGGCTGCAAACAAATTTCAGTAAAACTTGGAATAAACAGAAGTGGCACACAATAAAGGAACTTGAGATAGAACCAACAATTAGGAGGGTGATCATATGTTGTGTTTCTGCATATAGAATATTTAGACCAGGGAAACTGAGGGCTACGAGTCTAAAAGAAGGGATCCTGGAAAGAAGTGGCGTTGGAAAGAAAAAGAAGTCTTGGAAAGGAAAAGGTGAGTATCCTGGCTGGAGGAAAGATCCTGAAATTGCAGGGGATACATGCAGACAAACACCGGAAGAAGCCCAGAGAACTTGGCCAGTAATGCAGGTGGCTGGTAATTGTGCGCATAGGCATAGCACCACCCAACATGACTTTGTGCCCAGTGTTCCCAGAGCAGCAGAAACCTCTATGCAGGGAAGGGAAGTCAAGACCTACTGAGTGCACTGCCAGGGGAACGAGTGTGAGACATAATCGTGTAGGGTAAAAGCTCTAATCCCCTTGGTTCTCAAATATATCCCATTATACAAATCTACTGGAGGTTACTGTTTACTCTGTCTCATCTGTAACTGTGTTTTAATTGATAGCTCCTAGTCTACAGGGTCTTTGGTTGTCTTCCTGCTGTCTTGAGCCTGTTAGTACCTCATAAAGCTTAGGTACCACTCCATACTTACTGTTGATTAATATTTCACGTGGCAATTATCAGACTGAGACTTCCTTATTTGTGTATATGTTGCCTGGTCTTTGGCTTCTTTTTTTGAGTGATCTGTCATTTTCTTAAATTATTATTTTCCCCATGTTCTCCTGATGGATGGCAGCAAACTACCATTTGAGCCTGAAACCTAGGGCACAGGTCCTGGTCACTCAGAAAGCTATGTTGTGGGGGAAAATTCCTTCCTTTTTGTCTTGCTTCTGCTATCAGTTTTCCTGGTTTCTTCTACTGTTTTCTCATTGTTTAGAAAACAGATGGAGATAGGTGTCTTTTAATGCTGATTTTTGGTTTTGTTTTCCTTCATATAGATGACTGCTCTGGGCTGAGTTTCCTTTGTCAGTCTATTTACATATGCTTAAGTAAGAAAGTACTATGCCATTGTTTGTGCTATTAGAAGATCCTGCTGCTGTTCTCAGTTTCCTCAACGTGAGAACATAAACCTGCCCTTACACGTTCTTCTGTCACCTGTCTTGACTGGACATAGATCCCCAGCTCAGGCAATTGCAGGACAGGGTGTTGGGTCCTTAAATCATTCATTCATAGAGATACCACAAATATTGGTTCCTCTTCTGGTCCAGTTTCCAAGTGAAGATTTGTGAATATCTCCCAAAGTGCCTGAAGAGACAAACATCCTCACCTTTAACAAAGTACTTCTTCCCTCTTTTGGTGTCTTTTTTGTGGTTGTTGTTTGGTTCTGGGCCCAGGTTTTATTGGGCTGTTTGGGGTTTTTTTGAGAAGGAAGGGAGGACAAGGAGTTGGGAGAGGAAAAAAAGAACATAGAAATAAAGTATCTTTGTACCCAGGCATTTTCATCATACTCCAGTGTGCTTGGTTTTATCCCTATGAAGGGTTATTCCATTCAGTTCCTATTATCTTTCTTTCAGGGCATCAGGAAATAAAAAGCTTCACTTTTTCATTGCCCTCCCCAAATGGCAGGCCTTTTTTAAAGACTCATTTCTTTGTGTCATGTCTTCTATAACTGTACAGATTTCTTTGAATGTCAGTATAACATCCCCTGTTGTCTTAAGACTTTCATAATGCTTCTTCCCTCCATTTCAAAGTGGCTTATTTTTGCTGCTAAACCACATTTTTATTTATTTTTGCAGATATCTCTAAGTTACTCCCTGTCATCAGGTTTCATATACCCTTGAGAAGACTAAAGCTGTTAAAAGGATGCTCTTCAGCGATGTTATAATTAAAATCAGCATTGTAGTTGCATGCACAGATTGACTTCCTGACATCATTTTCTAATTCTTTCCTCCTATAATCTATAAACTTTCCTCTTTAGAATTTGCTTTATGATTACTTACTGTTTTAGGAAGTCAGATCTGTGGTATCACTAGTTGCCCATACCTTACCATGCTGGCAATCTCAGTTGTTCAGACCTTACTCTCCTTAGAACAGTACATTTTACAGCCTCCTTAATAAAGTGGGACTTGACTCCTACTGCTGTACCTCGCTCGATCATTGATAATTATACAACTATCACACTAAAGAAGTATATAAAACTAAACCATCAAGTAACGTCACTTAGTTACAGGGATCCCAATATTTTATTTTTAAAATCACTTAGAATCAGGGTAAATGACAGCACAAGGTCAAAGATGGCGAGGTTTATATTATTCATGGTTTTGTGGAAGGCTTTAAGATTTTTAAACAATTCTACAGGAGAAACAATGAAACAATAGCTATAGTTCTCAAGGGAAAATCTGAGATTTACACTAAAGTAGGATGCATAGTCTGTTCTAGGAGCACATAAGAGTAAAATCCTCTGATATATAGCTCATGAGCAGCACTTATGTTACTGTTGTTCAAGGAATCTCAACTACAAGCATATTATAAGGAGTTACATTTTCGTAAATAAACATAAATGAGATTAATAATCTTGAACCTGCTTTGGTCGAAACATTTATTTCCTCTAACAAAACCTCCTTCTCAAGTTCAATTGCAGTAACTGTTCAACGCCATGAGAATATTGAGAGACATTGGTTACTGTAGCCTGTAGCAGAGGACAAATACTAACCAACAGAATGTTTTTTTTCACAGTGGCTATGTTTCACCAAAAAAAAAAAAAAAGGAAAAAAGGAAAAAGACTTCCTATTGTAGGACAATCTGGGACAATGAAATGGTGATGAAACATGATAATTCATATTTTGCATTCAAAAAAAGAAAGAAACCCATTAGCTATTTAAAGAAGCCATGAAGAAAACAATCACTGGCCAATAGCTGCATTATTTCTTTGTTCACTTTCTTAACATGAGACCTTTGCAGATTTTCCATTATGTTTGAAAAATATGTACCTACATTACCAATGAAAGAACATTCTAGCATAAAATGTTCATTAAATCAAAGCATCTAACTGGCCTATGGTGGCAACGTGATGGTTCCTTGCTATAGTTCAGATAAGGCAAGTATATATAGTTCAGTAAGGCGAGTAATGTGAATACTGAATTTAATTCAGAGTTACTGCAAGAACATCATAAAAGGAATGCAGACTTTCAGAACAATAAGGATGTATTGTAAGCTCCCAGTAAAGCAGGTATGTTAAATGTGAAGAGTAATACTGTGTTTTCTCACACGAATAACATCATTGTGCTGGGGCAACTTCAGTTAGTACATGTTCCTCTCTGCATTTTACTTACTCAGCCTCAGTGGTCCTCACTAGTTTCCTTGCCTGATGGTTTGGCTGCATCAGATTTGGAAGCATGGACTCCCACCTATTATTGATCATACTTCCTGTCATTAATGTCATTAATGACTAATTACTCATTAAAAAAGTTTGGCAGAAACATGAACACCCACTCTCTGCAAACCACATGCACAAGTAGATCTGTGAATACATGTTAGTTCCCACGGGTCCCGTACACATTAGATTCGTAATTTCTGCTTGTATACAGACCCTGTACTGCTAATTCAGTGCAGAGTTGTGGTACATTGTGAAACGCACCACAGCCATTTCTCTGGAAATTTTGAAAGCCTGGCACAAACAAGTTTTATTGGTCTACAAGATATGGTGAACTAATACTCCAGGCTACACTTCTGGGCAGAATAGAAAATATATTTGACAAAACCAGAGTATGTGCAATTAGGATTCAATAGTAGCTACAGGAATGCTTTCTCACAGAACCAGCTCGCCAGAGGAGATATTTATGGCAGTGACCTCTTATCAAGTATATCAATAGACACAGCGTTCTTCCAAGCTTTAGAAATCTAAATTGATCACTCTCCTTTTACTATAAGTATTTGAACTATTTTCATTCCTTCTTTCCATTAAATACTTTACCTCCAATGACATGGCAAGGATATAGGGAATATTAAGAATCACCTAAAGCATTACTGGTCTGAAAAGCAGGAAATTTCATAAGCAGCTAGCTAGGCTACTTGCTGTAATGACTACTTGATTATAAAAGATGAGTCATTGAATCAAGGCCTTATATTTCAGATTATGAGTAAACTGTGGTATGTGGATCACAGCCTAGAGTCCACCTTCATCAAATCTCAGTTTTATATGTGTGAGAATGAAGTAGGTGTTAGCCTGCCCCCCACTTCATTTTCACAAAGAGGCCAGTTTTTGATATCACCAAATGAAAACAAGGGAAGGAAAAGGCAAAAGTAGCTATATTGGTCAAAGACATGATGCCTACCAGTAATCGTGTTGACGGGACTGTGAAAAAACAATTAAGATCTTAGCATGTATAAGGTAAATTTTAGAATGCGTTAGGTAAATTATAGGTCACAATTCTGACTACCTGCATGCAGAAAAAACTAATTTGAACTGAAGGAGTGGTACAGATGAGATGACAGAGACTATAGCAATCCTATTTTTGAAGAGTTCAAGATCACGTTTTGAATGAGATAGTGTAACGGGTAAAGAATTAGCACACAAAAAAGAAGGAATATGGTCATATTAGGGAGACACTGTTGAGAAACAATTCTGACTAGCTTAAAAAGTACATCCATATGGACAGCTATGTCAGTTGTGGGTATTTGTGTTGCACTACCTAAATCGTGTAATCACGGAATCACGGAATTTTTCAGAGTTGGAAAGGACCTCTAGAGATCATCTAGTCCAACACCCTTCCTAAAGCAGCATTGCCTAGAGCACATTACTCAGGACTGCATCCAGGTACTCCACAGCCTCCCTGGGAAGCCTCTTCCAGTGCTCTGTCACCCTCAATGTAAAGAAGGTTTTTCTCATATTTGATCGGAACTTCCTATGTTCCAGCTTGTGCCTGTTACCCCTCGTCCTGTCACCAGGAACCACTGAAAAGAGTCTGTCTCCATCCTCCTTCAACCCACCCTTTAGATACTTGTAAACATTAATAAGGTCTCCCCTCAGCCTTCTCTTCTCCAGGCTAAAGAGTCCCAGCTCTCTCAGCCTTTCCTCATAAGGGAGATGCTCCAATCCCTCAATCATCTTTGTTGCCCTACGCTGGACTCGCTCCAGTAGTGGACACAGTATTCCAGTTGTGGCCTCACCAGTGCAGAGTAGAGGGGGAGAATGACCTCCCTTGACCTGCTGGCCACACTCTTCCCTATGCAGCCCAGAATTCCGTTGGCCTTTTTGGCAACAAGGGCACATTGTTGGCTCATGGATAATTTACTGTCTACCAGGACCCCCAGATCCTTCTCCTCAGAACTACTTCCCAGCAGGTCCACCCCTAACCTATACTGGTGCTTAGCTTTCTTCCTCCCCAGGTGGAGGACCCTACACTTGTCCCTGTTGAACCTCATTAGGTTCTTCTCTGCCCAGCTCTCCAGCCTGTCTAGATCACGCTGGATGGCAGCATGGCCCTCCGGAGTGTCAGCCACCCCTCCCAGTTTGGTATCATCAGCAAACTTGCTGAGGATACACTCTGTCCCCTCGTCCAGGTCATTGATGAATACATTAAACAATACTGGTCCAAGTATTGACCGCTGCAGGACACCTCTGGTTACAGGCCTCCAACTTGACCCTGCTCCATTAATCACAACCTTCTGAGTCCTGTCACACAGCCAGCTCTCAATCAGCCTCACTGCCCCCTCGTCTAGTCCACACTTCTTCAGTTTCCTAAGGAGGACGTTATGAGAGATAGTGTCAAAAGCCTTGCTGAAGTCAAGGTAGATGACATCTGCTGCTCTGCCCTCATCTAGCCAACCAGTTGCAACATCATAGAAGGCTATGAGATTGGTCAAGCATGATTTACCCTTGGTAAATCCATGTTGACCACCTCCAATGACTTCCTGTTCCTCAACGTGTTTGGAGATGACATCCAGAATGAGTCGCTCCATTACCTTCCCAGGGACGGAGGTGAGACTAACCAGTCTGTAGCTCCCTGGGTCCTCCTTCCTGCCCTTTTTGAAGACTGGAGTGATATTGGCCTTCCTCCAGCCCTCAGGCACCTCTCCTGTTCTCCATGACCTTTCAAAGATGATGGAGAGTGGCGAAGCAATAATACCTGACAGCTCCCTCAGCACTCGCGGGTGCATCTCGTCAGGGCCCATGGACTTATGGATGTCCAGTTTGGCCAAGTGGTCTCTAACCTGATCTTACTCTACTGGGGAAAACTCTTCCTCCCTCCAGACCTTCCCCCTTGCCTCCAGGGCCTGGGATTCATGAGGGACAGCTTTAGCAGTGAAGACTGAAGCAAAGAAGGCATTCAGTAGCTCTGCCTTCTCGGTGTCTTCCACCACTAGGGCGCCCATCTCATTCGCTAGTGGGCCTACATTTTCCCTAGTTTTCCTTTTTCTATGGATATACTGAAAGAACCTCTTCTTGTTATCTTTAACTGTGGTGGCCAAGTTGCATTCTGCTTGAGCTTTGGCCCTTCTGATTTTCACCCTGTATAGCTTCACTACATGTTGGCATTTTTCATAAGTAGCCAAAGATCATAAACTTTCCAAAGATCATAAAGATCTTTTCCAAAGATCATAAACTTTCTTTTTTTTCCTGAGGTCCAGCCAAAGGTCTCTATCTAGCCAGGCTGGTCTTCTTCCTTGTCTGCTCATTTTTTGGGACTTGGGGATGGCCTTCTCCTTAGCTTTTGAGAGTTCCTCCTTGAAGTAAGACCAGCCTTCCTGGGCGCCTTTGCCCTTCAGGACTGTCCCCCAAGGGACACTCTCAACCATGCTCCTAAACCGGCCAAAGTTTGCCCTTCGGAAATCTAAGGTGGCAGTTCTGCTGGCTCCCCACCTTGCTTCACCAAGAATCGAAAATTCTGTCATTTCATGGTCACTCTGCCCAAGACGACCTCCAATCTTTACATCCCCTACAAGACTTCTCTGTTAACAAGCAGCAGGTCCAGTAGGGCACTTTCCCTAGTTGGCTCCCTCACCAGCTGTGTTAGGAAGTTGTCTTCCACACACTCCAGGAACCTCCGGGACTGTTCCCTCTCTACTGTGTTATATTTCCAGCAGATATCTGGGAAGTTGAAGTCCCCCACAAGAACAAGGGCGAGTAATCGCGAGACCTCTGCCAGCTGCTTATAGAATATTTCATCGGCCTCATTTCATCATCCTGATTGGGGGGTCTATAACAAACTCCCACCACGATGTCCGGCTTATTTGCCTTCCCCTTGATTCTTATCCATAAACACTCAACAATGTCATCATGCACATTGTTAAGTTCTTGGCATTCAAAACTGCCCCTGACATAGAGGGCCACCCCACCACCTCTCCTTCCTTGCCTATCCCTTCTGAAGAGTTGGTAGCCGTCAATCACCACACTCCAGTTGTGCGTGTCTTCCCACCACGTTTCTGTGATGGCAACTATATCATAGTTTCCCTGCTGTACAATGGCTTCCAACTCTTCCTGTTTGTTGCCCATGCTGCGTGCATTCGTGTAGATGCACTTCATCTGGGCTAAATGCCTGGCCACTTTACTGGGGGGACAAGCCCTTATTCCCACCTGTCCACGCTCAGACATTTCTGCAGTTGCCAACCCATCTAACTCAAGATGATTCTAGTCTCAAATATCCTTTAACTTACTTTTTTGGTCAGAGTTCCACAAAGTCAAAACTGTGAAACTTGCAGAGGCTTATGTTGAACCTAAGGTTTGAGAATTCTGGTCACCAAACTCAAAAAGAAAGCACCACAACCACCTTCCTTATTTAGAAGAACATCTAAGTGCACAGTTATCTAAATATAGATAACAGTTATATCTATATATAGAGATATACAGTTATATATATCTAAATGAACAACACAGCAGGCAGTGAGCAGCTGATTGCAAACTTGGATCATACTTCTAACCGGATGGTAGAGGGTTATCTGATATCTTATTCAGCCCTAATTTTGTTGCCCTTCCTCTTCTCCAAAAGTGGTTTGAAGAAACAAACAGAAAATAAAACAGGCATTTTGATATTTTATAATTATTTAGAAAGAATTATTGCTAATTGTCAAATTATTGTTCTTTTTTATATACATTCATTCTGGAAATTTTCACTGAAATTCTGAAACAATATTGCAGTTTTAATTCATAGCTTTTTCCTTCATTTCCATTTTGCTTTCTCATTGTTTATTTTTTCATTAGAAACAGTGGATATGGTGACCATCATCATAATAAATGTTAGGAAAAAATAAGTGGAGAAGTGGCAAATGGGGGAGAAAAAAGAAGACAGGGAGAGACAAATGAAAAATAGCAATCTAAAACAATAGACTATTTATTTAAAAGAATAGTCCTGAAACATTAAGAAAATAAAGGGTTTTTTTCACTGAACTCTGTTTTGGGTTTAAAAAAAAAAAAAAACAAACTTACTTTGCAACCTTCTAAATGTGTTTCTTAAACAGATGTCCAAGACTAATCAGGTGAATATCACACATGAATGCTTTCACTTTAAAACAGGAATTATGACAAATGTAATAGAAGCATAAATTATTATAAGTATTATAGATTATAAGTACTTATGATCATAAGAATATTGTCCTTTCCTTTCCTTTCCTTTCCTTTCCTTTCCTTTCCTTTCCTTTCCTTTCCTTTCCTTTCCTTTCCTTTTTCCTTTCCTTCCCTTTCCTTTTTCCTTCCCTTCCCTTCCCTTCCCTTCCCTTCCCTTCCCTTCCCTTCCCTTCTCTAATTTTTAGGCTCTTTTCACAACAGGTAAAAGGAAATATGTACTTGTGGAGCATCATTCATCTAATCTTTTTTTAAGGCTCCACTCTACAAGAAGGTGAATCTGCCACAGACGCATGTATGGCAGCATCTCCACTAGTAAACTAAAACTGATTAGGCCATGGGCTTGAACCCTAGCACATACAGACCTTTTTAAGTTTAGTTACCTTTTTGCATGAGTCAGAGGAGTGCCAGCCCATGTTCTCCCAGGCAATAACCAGGCAGTCTCTGTTCATTCAACAGCAGGGGTAACGGATTGCTCCCAATCAGTAGCATGAATAATGCTCCCTTGGCTTATGACTGGAGCACAGGGGAGAGGAAGAGAGTTCAGAAGTTGAAGTATGATCCTTGCTGTGCCACTTGTCCTCAGGTCTGCCAGTTGGTTCTTATCGCATTTTATATATTAATGCAGACATAATCCCAGCAAATTCCCTGTATTCAAAGCTACCAGCCAAAATTCACAGCAAAGCTTCAGCTGATGATCTGTTTTGGTAAACTCATTCAACTTGATATTTAATTTAACTGCTCCTAAAACTAAGTTTTCGGAGCACTTTACAGTGACAGCAAACACTGTATGAATATTAACAGCTCTGTTATTTGTTTAATGGAGTGCATTTACATTTAGTGTACCATACAAAAGTGTGTGTATGAAACATTTCCAAAGAGACAGGTACAGTATCTTTGCTTATCTTAAAAACTGCGATAAAATGGAAAGTTGACCAAGCAGATGAACCACTACCAAAAGCACAAACTAATTAACCACGATGGTATCCAACCCTGATAACACTCTCCTATGTGCAAGCAACAGAACCATCATGCATTGCCTTTCCAGCTCCTGAAAGCAGTTGATCGTTACACTGAAAGTCACCATGTTTGGTATGTTTTCAGCCAGCAGGTTCCAATGGTGGACTTGTCTTCATGAAAAACCTGCATAAATGCCTATTAGGCTGCCTAGCTATTGATACAGTAGCAGTTACGGTGGTACTTTAGGTGAATAGTAGATCTCATCGGTAATCATGTCCCAAATGTATTGCTCTATATATTATAATCAACTATTTATATGGCACCAGAAACCTATAGGCAGATAGTATGGATGCTTGAGCCAAGATGTCATGTCGTTTCTTGTGATATACCATCCACTAAGCACGCAGGCTGATGTTACTTTCTGGGCTTGTCCATCTCCCATCAATCCAGGTAAGAACATTATTCATCACGGCTGACAAAAAAGAAACTGTGTTCCTGATTTTCACACCAAGCCCTCATTGTAATTGCAGCTCAGCACTCTGCAATTATTTCATTCCATTAAGTCACAGAGAACAACTCCTTCCTCAAGGTCATTCCTTTCTATATTGTTTTATCAGCTAAAGGAAAAGAAGAATGAAAGTCACTGAAAAAAAAGATGAAAAAGATCTATTAGGTCATCTGTTCCTTCTCTCTGCCAGACTGTGATTGTTCCCTATTGTTCACTTGAACATGTTTCCTCAAGTTGAATTTAAAAAGACATAGGCAAAGAGTATTCTATGACTTTCTCTAAGAAACAATTCCATAGACTAGTAGTTAACATTGTCAAGAAGGTTTTCCTTCTTCATGTAACATTTTATCTGTCTTAATTTTATTCTATTACTCCTAATGATAGCCTTTTAAAATTATACTGTGCTAAATAATCTTTTACTATCCTTGATGTTTATACCCTCCAGATATTTATAGATTATTATAGTCCTTTTGGATTTGTCAGCCAAGCACGCACATTCAATCCTTCTATTATTTCAAAAGCTCCAGAAATTTTACAAAACATACAGAAGGATACATTCTGAAATGCAATGAGTCAAGAATGTGCCCATAATGTAAACTTTTTGAACAGAAAATAATAAAGTAAAGCTCCATCCTGTAGAAAATATTCAGGCCACTTAATACCAAGTGAGATATTGAGGAATATGATTGCATATATATTCTATACTGTCATGCTTGAGAGCATAACATCACCTTTATTTATATATCAGGTAAATGGAATGGGTCCAGTAGAATATGGGAAGTTGTGTAACAGTCTTCAAAAGCTGAAGGATTAATTTAATAGCTACGGTTAATAGTATATCTGCATTCCAGTGCAAATATCTGCATACTAGATTTGTTTTTTTGGCATAAGGGAGTATAAAGGCTGCATCCAGTCACAACTAGCATTAGCTAGCCTAGCTTCTTCCGCTAAAGTAACAGAACTTGATTTTCTCAACAAACTGCACAAGTTATCCATGTAGTTATTCCTAATACTCTAAAATATTAAAAAGTGAAAGGTGAGTTAGGCACATACTACTTTGTGAAACAGAATATTATGAGGACTGAAAAACTGAGGTAGCAAGGAAAACTTTTTCCTTAAAAATAACTAAATTTTGTCTCAAAAAAATGACATTACTGCAGCAAGTTAATTTGTGTGAACAGTTTGCTCTTTTTGAGAGGATACTGTCCAGATTAGATACATTAAGATGAATACATCTGATTCACTTTTAGAAGGTAATATTGAAAATGTTGGTCTTTTTCTATCTTAATATTTCTAAAAATAACAGGAACATCCATAAAACTTCATCAAAGACTACCCGAAGAATAATATTATGAAATCAACATAGGGAGTTGGTGAGGGGGTACTGCATCTCCCTACTTCATGAAAACTGTGACCAGCTGTTCTGGTTTCTGTTTATGTTCCAAAGAAGAGTCACTGAAAAAAAAAAAACCAAACCAAACACAACAAATTTATTTTTCTGTAAGTACAAGAAGAAAAGAAACATATTTGTCACTGAAAGAAAGAGCAAGAAAGGACAGCTGCTGATCAGTAACACCATTATCAAAACTGAAATGGTCAGTGAAAAATACTTGATTCCCATTGTTAGGGTCATTCATAACATACAGTAGAAGCACTACATGGGTATTATGAGTTTTCTGGGCATATCTGCTAAAATGCAATGCATCTTATCAAAATTTAAGGAAAAAAATATTTTTTCTGAGTATTTCCTTTTCTATTAAACTACAAGCACCAGTTAAATTTTCAAGGCAGCCGAATGCAGGCAGAAATAGGTGAAAAGAATGGCAGAAATAGGTGAAAAGAATGGGAAAACAAGTCAAAGAAAAAGGTAGAAATGGGAACCAGCATGGGATTAAGAAAAAAGGAATCTAGAGTCCAGTTTCCTGTTCAACATACTGGAACAATTTTAAACTATAGCAACCACAGATTGGTCCCTATTATAAGCTATTTAGGAATATTTCATAACTTCTTCCGTCTGGCTTGCACTTTCTATCTAACTTCAAATTTTAAGTTTTCAAAAATGTCATGAAGTCATTCTGTAGGTAATAATAAGTGACACATTTAGGACATCAGAATGTCTGGAAATAGTTAACATCATCCACTAAAGTTATTGAGACCACTCTTGAAGTAAATACCGCCTCAAAACAAGGAGCATTGCTACCATCCATCAAATACGGATTTCAGTACTCTTGGTACTTTGATGTTTTGCTAGTTCTGGAGCTCTGTCATTAGCTGAATTAGCAAGAATGTGTGACCATACCTTTAAAAAACAGGTTTTGTAGCATATAGGTTGATAATATTATGTTCTAAATGAACTATATTAACATATTTTTTACATTTTATTAAAAAAATTAATACATTAAATAATGCACCATTCATAACTTGTTTAATTCTGATACTATTTTTATTAAATACTATTTTAATATACAGTCTTTTTTTCCTCAGTAGTACATCTTTGCTAGAATTAAGTGTATAGAACAATAACTTGGAAAATTATGTTTCTTAGGTGCATGTATAGGAGTCTGTGTAATTGAATTTCAGAGGATGAAATCTGGACTCTGTATGATACATAAGAACAGTGCCCATTGCAGGCTTAGAACTGAAATGCCAATTGCTGTCTGAAAAGCTTCAAATCCAGAAAAAATAAAGAGATGCTTAGCTTTCATGTCATATTAACATAGGCTACAGAATACTGGCACCTGAAAAAGAGATAAGTGATGTCTTTTTTTCTACCTCTAACATTTATTACTTTAACAAATTTTGCAGGGTTTTGGGGAGCAATTATGTGTGGTTTTTTTCCCAAATTGACTTATCTCCTCCTAATTAAGAAGATAATACAGTTCTAAAAGGATGGCAGTCTTATTTATCAAATCCACAGAGCTGGAATAATCCAGCAAGTGTTTTCTGTTAGTGGTTAAGGTAGCTGTGTGAAACAAAGGAATAAGAAATAATTTTATCGCCTCTTTCATTCTCCTCCTTTCTTGCACTACGGACTATGCAAGTAATAGTCACTTGTGTCAATACAAAAAAAAAAAAAGACAAAATTCTATCTCCTTTTCCATCTACTTTGCTGCAGGCTAAGGTTGGTGGTTATTCTGCTAAAAATACACTGTTTTGTGCAGAACTCATACACTACTGACAGCAGAAAGCAGCTGTGGGCCTGTCATATGCAACACAAGGTACAAGTCTGCATGGAAATCTTTGTTTTCTAGGCATTTAATGTTCTCTTGCTCTAAGCACTGCTGTTACAGTACCAAGAGTATTGGCAGAAAACACCAAACAATTAGCAGTTTTACAAATAAATCTCCCAAACTTGACTTATCTTGACAGGTTTTTATTGATGGTGGGTAGAACAGTGCAGGTCAGATAAGAGAAAAGGGAAAAAAGACAAAAAGGAATGAAAGGATGCCAACAAATAGGTGAGACTTCTGCAACTGTTAAAGCTAAGAAAAATGGATACTATTGTTTCTGTGATTATTAGGTACTAGCAGGGATGAAAAAGTTATATTTAAGTCACATTTGTAGGTCAGATGGCCAAATCCACATGTGGAGTAGTTATCACTAATAAAATGTCATAGGTCAAAACATTCTGTGCTCAGTATTCCCTCAGTCAGGAAGCCCATTTGATTTGTTTTGGTGTTATTCAGTCAAAAAAGGTGAGAGGTTTGAAAAGGAGTTAGCAATAGATGGTACAGCAAAAACACAGGGTGGTTTATTTCCTGTGTCCAATTTATCTGAAGTTGTTCTGCCAAAATAAAATCCCATTTCACGCTCAAAGGATCAACAATTGTCCACTCTGATTAATGGATCTGGAGGTCTTTAAGCCAGACTATTCCTCTATTGTTCATTGTATGTGCTTGCGTAATGATTTTGTGCTTTTTAAATGATTCTCTTGGCTAACTGTTGACCCCTCAGATTCTCCCGTTTACTCTGTTTCACTGTATTTACTTAGAGAGTATTTATTTGCATATGAATGCTCTGTCCAAGGAGTAATTTAGAATGTCATAAATGTGTGTGGCGTTTTTCCTCTTCATAGTTAAGACCTGTTTCTAATATCCTTCTTCACATATTTTATTACCTTACTACTCACACCATCCAGTACAAGTTATTCTGCCAAAGGTTATACAGTCAAGTTCCACAAATTTTAATGAAAAACTTCCTATTCATTTCCCATGCTGCACTAGGGCAACATATCGCTGATGGAATAGACCGGGGACAGAAGAAAAGCGAAAAATTTCATGTTTAAGATTGGATAGACTGCATATAAGTTAGATGTTGGGTTATTTAATCAAAGATAATAAATAATTCTTTGGAAATATTAGCTCAGTGCTCTTTAGCTGTTAAAAAGGACTCAAATATTCTGAACATTTAAAAATTTGAACAAAACAGAAAAGATCATTATACTATTTTGTATATACAATATTTGTGCTATGCTGGACCTTGTTCTCACCAACAAGGAGGAGCTGGTGGGGAATGTGAAGCTCAAGGACAGCCTTGGCTGCAGCAACCATGAAATGGTGGCGTTCAAGATCCTTAAGGCAGCGAGGAGGGAGCACAGCAAGATCACTACCCTGGACTTCATGAAAGGAGACTTTGGCCTCTTCGGGGATCTGCTTGGCAGAGTACCAGGAAATAAAACCCTAGAGGGAAGAGGGGGCCAAGAAAACTGGCTAATATTCAAGGATCACCTCCTCCAAGCTCAGGAGCGATGCACCCCAACTAAGAGGAAGTCAGGCAAAAGCACAAGGAGGCCTGCATGGATGAACAAAGAGCTGCCGGAGAAACTCAAACACAAAAAGGAAGCCTACAGAAGGTGAAAGCAAGGACGGGTAGCCTGGAAGGAATATAGAGAAATTGTCTGAGCAACCAGGGATCAGGGTAGGAAGGTTAAAGCCCATATAGAGTTAAATCTGTCCAGAGACATCAAGGGCAACAAGAAAAGCTTCTATGGGTACATCAGTGTTAAAAGGAAGACTAGGGAAAATGTGAGCCCACTCCAGAAAGAAACAGGAGACGTGGTTAACCGGGATATGGAGAAGGCTGAGATACTAAATGACTTTTTTGCCTCAGTCTTCACTAGCACGTGCTCTAGCCACATCACCAAAGTCATAGAAGGCAAAGGCAGGGACTGAGAGAATGAAAAACCACCCTCTGCAGGAGAATCATAGAATCATAGAATCATAGAATTGCTGAGGTTAGAAGGGACCTTTAAGATCATCGAGTCCAACCTTTAACCTACCCTGACAAAAGCCACTTCTAAACCACGTCCCTAAGTGCCCCATCTACCCTTTTTTTAAAAATCCACCACCTCCTTGGGCAGCCTATTCCAATGTTTAATAACCCTTTCAGTGAAAGTCAGGTTCAAGACCATCTGAGGAACCTGAAGGTGCCCTAATCCATGGGACCTGATGAGATACATCTGTGGGTCCTGAGGCAACTGACGGATGAAGATGCTAAGCCACTATCCATCATATTTGAGAAGTAATGGCAGTCTGCTGAAATTCCCACCAACTGGAAAGGGGGAAACAAAAAGCCCATTTTTAAAAAAGGAACTACAGGCCAGCCTGTCTCACCTCTGTGCCCAGTAAGATCAGGGAAAAGATCCTCCTGGAAACTATGCTAAGGCACATGGAAAAGAAGACGATCATTGACAGTCAACATGGCTTCACTAAAGGCAAATTGTGTTTGACAAATTTGGTGGCCTTCTACAATGGGGTTACAACATTGGTGGGTAAGAGAAGAGCAACTGACATCATCTACCTGGACTTGTAGAAAGCATTTTACACAGTCCTGCATGACATCCTTGTCTCTAAATTGGAGATATATGGATTTGATGGATAAGGAACTGGCTGGATGGTCACACTGAAAGGGGTGCAGTCAATGGCTTGATGTCGAACTGGTGAGCAGTGGCACTCCTCAGGGGTCAGTATTTGCTGTTTAACATCTTTTTCAGCAACATGGACAGTGGGATTGAGTGCACCCTCATCAAGTTTGCAGACAACATCAAGCTGTGTGGAGCCGTCGACATGTTGGAGGGAAGGGATGCCATCCAGAGGGACCTTGACAGCCTTGAAATTCTTAGTTCTGAGGGTGGTGAAACACTGGAACAGGTTGCCCAAAGAAGCTGTGGATACCCCACCCCTGGAAGTGTTCAAGGCCAGGTTGGATGGGGCTTGGAGTAACCTGGTCATGTGGAAGGTTTCCCTGCCCATGGCAGGGGGGTTGGAACTAGATGACCTTTAAGGTCACTTCCAACCCAAACCATTCTACAATTCTATGATTCTTAGACTCCGATGCTATACCCACACCTTGACTACTGCATGCAGTACTGATCTTTTATCTCAGAAAAGATGTAGTAGAATTGTAAATGTGGAGAAGTGCACGAAGGATATTGAAATGTATGGAATTGCTTCTGAACTAAATAGGTTAGAATTGGTCAATATTGAAAAGAGAGGAATGAGAGATGTGAAAGAAATGAAGTCATAACTGAAAGGAAGAAGGTAAAAGTAAGTCTTACTGCTGCTCCTAGGTAAGGAATGGGATTTTTTTAAGGTAGAAAAGCAAGTAACAAACAGCAGAAGAGGCAGTCAGGGCACAGTGAAGCCGTGGGAGAAGGAGTCACGGGGCACTGCGGGTGCTCCAACTTACAGGGACTGACAAAGCTATGAAATAAATTCATAGAAGAGTTTACACTCCCTCCTCCCACCACTATCCTTTATTGAACAAGAAGACAACACCTCTGACTTAGAAAGTCGTTGAGCTACAGAGGAGTGAAAGTGTATCAGAGAAGTGTCATCTGTCCTTCCACTCTCTACTAGTCATTTGCTTATGGTTACTTTTGGAGACAGGTTTTGGGATAGCTGATTCTTTAACCTGACATACCATGAGGATTCTAGTCCTATGTTTCTATGTTTATAACAATTGTATAAATGGGGTTGTGGTATAAAATGAAGTCAATATATAAAACAATAAAATTTATTTCAATCTTTTACTAATGCATTACCTAGAATTATCCAAGGCATCCATTTTTCATTCTCTAGTTCCCAATAAACTTTGCATAATTATGCTACATCTAACTTTGAGGAGACACTGAATTTAAACTGTTGCCATATGGTTTAAATTCCATAGGTAGCTGCAAGGTAATGTCTGTAGGCCAGATTGCATGTCGTCAGCAAAAGTGTAAACTCAGCTACAAGAATTCTAAAGGATTAGAAATAAACAGAAATAAATAAGAGTATCAGTAATTTCGAATCTTTCACAAGCATTCTGAAACTGAGGCTGATGTTAGGCTATATTTCAATTAATTTCAGATGCTGCCCATGAAGCCTTATTGCTATATGCTCATGTAACTCCAAAAGCTAAAGTCAGATGCTCCAATTTTCCCCTTTAAACATGACAAATAATAATAAGGAGTTCCCAATTTTACATATTATTATTGTCCAGAAAATATGCTGTGTGCACACTCTTATCTCCCAATGTGCTAACAGCAACTCCATAGGGGGAAGGGTATTGTTAAATGTCGGAATATGGGGACAAGCTGTGATATACCATTAAAGGCACACAGCAGATGACACTGAAGGGAACAACTATGATTATTCCACCCTGTCTTTTTAATGACTATCGGTGTCACATGATGTTAGGAAGACTGAAACATAAATTACCATTGTAAAGAGATGAGCAAAGGGAAGAGAGAGAAATGCACTGAAGACCTATTGTTTCAAAATTCTCATGCAAGAACCAACTACACATTTTAAATGCATTGGCTGTTACCACGCATCATGGAGAAGTAGGTCCAAATTCAAAAAGAGAGCCCTGAATTTCAATGGTGATTGATCGATAAAGGCATGACCCATGTTTCTTTGGCAAATCACGCTCTTCTCTTCTTCATCCTTCTGAAATTCTTCATTCTTCCTTCTTCATCTTTCCACAGCAACATAAACACCCAATGACAAAAATTTTCCATATGTAAATGCAGACAAACTGCATTTACAAATGACTAAACTACAGAACAGTTTAAGTAACAAAATGACCGTAGCAAATGGATTTGTTCCCTAAATTTTGAGATTTATTTGCTTCTCTGGAGTCAAGGATATATTCCTTGTTTACAAAATTACTATTTGTCAGATCTGAAGTCTAATAATCAATCTTGGATCAGGCATCATTGTCCTGGTTTAACACCAGCCAGCAGCTAGGACCACGCAGCCATTCACTCACTCACTCCCTGCCGCCCGGTGGGATGGGGCAGAGAATCAGAAAAGTAAAAGTGAGAAAACTCATGGTTTGAGGTAAAGGCACTTCAATAACTAAAGCAAAAGCCACACACGCAAGCAAAGTAAACCAAGGAATTCATTCACTGCTCCCCATTGGCAGACACGTGTTCAGCCATCTCCAGCAAAGCAGGGCTCCATCACACATAGTGGTTACTTGGGAAGACAAACACCATAACTACAAACATTTCCCCCCTCTTCCTTCTTCTTCCCCCAGCTTTATATACTGAGCATGATGTCGCATGATGTCACATGGCATGGAATATCCCTTTGTTCTGTTGGAGTTAGCTGTCCTGGCTGTGTCCCCTCTCAACTTCTTGTGTCCTCCCCGTCTACTCGCTGGTGGGATGGTATGAAGAGCAGGCCTTGACTGCTTAGCAACAACCAAACCACTAGTGCACTATCAACACTATTTCCCATCCCAAATCCAAAACATAGCACTGTATCAGCTCCTAGTAAGAAAGTTTACTCTATCCCAACTGAAACCATGACAGTCATGAAAACCTCTTCTTTCTTCACTGAATTCTATGGGACTATATATGTGATTTATATTTGCAGTCTAAAGCCCTAAATGGGATTTAAGATACACACTGTGAACAATAAGTAAGAAACATAATATCATCCCTGACTAAAACACAAGGGTTTTCCAAGATAATTCATTTCATTAGCAAATTCATTTTGTGATCCTCCATGTGCAGTGTTATATGGACCTTATTTACTTTGAAAGGCATGAAATAGCTACTTCTAAAGATTTGATACCAGGCTGAAATGGCTTTGAAGAGTGAATAAGAAATTAGTAGTTTAATTGTTCTCTTTTAATGTCTTGTCTTTTGAAGGAGTTCATTAATCTAAGAAGCTGACAGCATAATCATTATTCCAAAACAATTGCATTCCGAATATATTCACAAGGTGTTTTCTTTCGGTCTTGGGACGACTTTTGTTTTGTTTTTGTTTTGTGTTCCTAGAGCACATGGGAAGCTGCCACTTAGACTTCAGTAATGGAGCAAGCGGTGCTTAGAAAAAACATGGAATACCATTTTTCACCATGAAAAGATTCATAGAAAAGAGAATAACAGCAACAAAATACTGGTTAAATCTGTTTGAAGCATGCAGAAGTACGATATCACTAATTGCTTGCAAAACCTTCCATTATTTGTATGACTCAAAGACTTCAAAGTGACAGGTATTTTGGTGTGACTGTGGTCTGACACACTTGCTGTTAGCTTTCCCCATGGGTCTTTTTAAGTAATTGCAGATTTGAAATATCTCCTGGTCCATTGTGGCAACTTCAGAAAATGGGGAGCAGTTCGACACAGAGGTCAGGAGAACTTTTTTCCTGTTCTTGGCTTAGACATAGGCCAATTACAAGACCTTGAGGAAACTGTTTGTACTTTTTCTTTAGTACCGCTTGTGTATTTTGATAGTAAGTATTAGGATTGGGAACTTTTTTCACTATGAGTCTAAGAATGTTTAGGTGAAATCGTTCAGTGTTAACTGAATCTTCCTGGCATCGTAATATAAACAAAAGCATTAGCAGAGGTAGAGTCTCGGGATCAGTGACAGATAAGTTTAATATTGTCATTAAAATAGGGATTTAGAGTGGTTAAAGGGAGTTGTGACTGGATAGTTTGTGATGGTGACAACTTCTGAAAAAAGTTTCAATTAATTGTTCAAAACAAAAGGGAAAGTCTCAGATAAAATCATCTGGTCAAATATATCACAAAAGCCTGGTAATTTGTACAGTTATTGTCAGCAATTTGTGTGAAGAAAGCAATCTTCTATTGGGAAGTTACTAATCTGAGGTATTCAATAAATGTGGAGACAGGCTAATAAATCTTTATTGTGTGGATTTGGTTTGGGAGTTTTTTAATGAATAGCAAGAAAGGGCATCAGTGAACATTTGTTTTGGTAAACTGATGCCTATTAAGGCTGTAGCAATGACAGATCTGAACATGAATACCCTTTTTTGCTTAGAGAACAGGCGTAGTAGAAATAGTCGCAATGTGA
This sequence comes from Larus michahellis, assembly GCF_964199755.1. NCBI lineage: Eukaryota > Metazoa > Chordata > Aves > Charadriiformes > Laridae > Larus > Larus michahellis. The sequence goes on from NC_133897.1 coordinate 152,918,654, forward strand.
GTTTCCCCATGTCCTCCATGAGTGTGTTTTAGTTCTTGCTGCAGAAATTACTTCTAATGGCAGGACAGTTCATACTCCATTCTCATTCAAGCCTCTTTTCTGTGCTCAGCCTTTAGACTGCCAACCAGGATGTCAATTATTGCCAATTGTTTAAAAAAGGTAATTTGTTGTCCCCCAGCAGCAGTCTGGAAATAAGGTAAAGAAACCTTGAAAGGGATCAGTTATCCTGTACACAGACACTTTCCACTTAATGTTGATTTCTGCTGTCAGGAACAAAGTGGGTGGTAGCTTATTCTTGCTGGCAAAAGGCATAAACTATCAACTGCTCGGTTTGTGAAAGGGAAAAGAAAAAAAATCAAAGTTAGAAAGAAAGTGGCCATGAGCAAGACGACACATCATTGTAAAGCCTTTATTTTATTTTCAGAATGCTGTTAGTGGACAGTACAAAGGCTCTCTGATTCATTCATTACTTTCATAATGACAGTGTCCACACTAAATCTGATTATTAGCCTTAACCAAAAGGTTATCCTTGAAACTATTTCCTCTTCTTTTTGATTAAAATGTGTTCTTACCTTAAAGACTGTTAGTTCCATCTTCACCTTAGATTTCCACTATGGAAACAGGCTGAGTACACCACATTACCAAGCTTTTCAGAGAGTATCAAGACTTTTAGATACAAAAAAAAAGAGGCTAAAAAGGAAGCAGTACTTCTTAAATTCTGGCAAGGCAAGGGGATAATATTGTGTGGAGAACAATCAGAAACTACAAAAGCAATAAAACAGATAAATGCAATGTCCTTGAGACTATATGGAGACTACCTGACACCTGTATTTGTTCAGGTAGTGGTTGCCAATTTAGTAGAGCAGCAAAGGAACCAGTTTCTGGGTGGTGGATCAGGTTTCCAAGGGCAGCCCAAGGCCATGGTCTGACCTACTAAATGTGATTTGAGGCATGGAGAGATGCCAAAAAAAAGGAAAACATGAGCTTGGGACTGATGGTTTTATACAAATGGTCAATGAAAGGCAATATGACAGACATGGGTACAGTAAAAAAAAGGTAGCCAGGACTGAGCTTTCACCATTTAAAAGGGAAAAAACAAACACCATGTTGTCAAAGGATAACTGCGGGATATTGAAATGTGGCAAAGCTCAAACTGATTGTAAATATTTGTTTCCACTGCATACTAATCTCAGTGCAAAATTCATGTGTTTTTACAGGGAGCTTCAGTAATGTAGCCCCACAGACTCTTTGCCCGTCTCTGCTGCTGTGTGTGCTCCCCGTGTTGCTCACAACAAAGAGTGCTGAGCAGTTTCCTCAGTCATTTCAGCCGAATCTAGCCAGGACTGATAGCAAACATTCAAGGAAAAACTAGACATTTGGCTGGCTGAGGAGAGCAATTCGCAGTGATGACAGACCTTACAAATTTAACCTTAAACTGGCAGATTTGTAGCTCATCTGTTAAACATGCTGTGGTCTGTGGGGCTGAATTTGTTGTTAACTTTTTTTGAAGTATTGGCGCTATCTATAGTCAGAGTGAGGATACTAGTCCAGATCCACTGTTTTGAATTTGCATGACAGTTGTGGCAGGTTCTTAACTCAATTGCCAACAGAAATGTAGTAAAGGAAATGACTGTATTTACATTAGACTATATGAAACAAAAAAGAAAAGAGAGGTATTAAAAGCTATGAAGTGACTTGCAGATGTGATACTCTCCCCAGTACTGTAATGTCATATAAATAATTTTCCCTGTGTGTATTCTAGGGCCCTCCTAATCACAGGATGTCTCCTCAACAATTTCTGAGGCTTCATCTGGTTAACATGGTAGTTTACAAAATAAAGTATTCTTAAATAGGCAGTCTACTTCCAAAGGTGGACAGGCTTAATTGAAGTTGCTTAATTCAATTATTTTAACCATGATCTAAATCAATGAGCAAGAAATCTTGATTCAGGTACTTCCTTTACATTTGTTCTTCTTTAGTTATTTGCCAAAATTTGATTCTTGATATTATATAACTATTGAGACATGCTCTCTTACAATTTAGCACAATGCAACAAAAATAGTACTATATTTTACTAAACAGGTTATAGAATATACACATTTAATCAGTTTTACAGTTAGATGTACAGTTAAATCAATTCTTAATTTTTATTTTATTATGTTAAAAAGTAGTGAGCATCATTTCTTCTTTAACAGATGAGTCATTTTACACTCATGATCTATGTCAATTGGCTTCTGAACGGAAACAAATTCAATTTAAGTGCAGAAAATCATCATCTTTAAATTATTATTAGATGAATAAAAGAACACCAAGTTGCTGGATACATAAGGAAAACAAATGTTTTCAGCTTAAACTAAATGATCTATAAAATGAAGGTAGTAGTATCTGCAGTTGGGTATTAAGTGCCTCTTGTCATACTGTCTTTCAGTTTTCTAGAATTAGTAGATCTCACCTCTCAGAAATAATTCTTTTTCATAAACCAAATACACTGCAATAAAGGAAATCTAAACCTGTGTCTGTATAATATGTAGAGCTGTCAAAAGGATGGTTTATTACTATAGAAACTCAGTTCTTATGATACTACCTGACCTGGAGACAGCTTGCCCAAATAGATTGTGGAGAATTATCCTTCTGGGTTTTCAAAGCTCAGCTGGATAAGTCCTGGGGAACTCGAACTTGAGAACTCAAAAGATCCTTTTCAAAATAAACTCTTGGGTAATTCTTGGATTCCATAGTTCTAGTTTAGCAGTTTGAATTAAAAAATAAAGCAGCAAATGTGTATTGCTCAGGGGCTATTTTTTATTTACCTTACAATATTTAGGTGACAGTAATAATATAGATTATAAACCTTCTTAACTTTATTTTAATATATTTTTAAGCAATTCATTTTGAGAAAAAAAATGACGGTTACGTGTCTGGGTTTTTCTTCCATTATGTTCTTTTGAATTAAAGTTAAACATATTCACCTATTACTTTTTCCAATAGAACATTTCCGGTTAAAAATCATGAATGACAGAGCAAGAACATAGATTGGTTTAAATTGCCAAAATGGACTTGGGATGGCTGCCAGTTGTGAATTAACATTCCTGATCCAGAATGATTGAGATGTATTAATTGGTTTGTCAGATATTTTCTTTGACTATCATCTTGTACAGTGAACAAAATCTGGGATATATAGATAATAAGCCACAGAAAGAAATATTCAGATTATCTGATGAAACAATAATAAAAGAATCACTGTTGTCTGTCACGTACGGTGACTTCAGAATAGGACTAAGCTAATGTTTATTTTTTTCAGATTGCCTGTGCAGGGCATATATTATACTGAAATAAACAGAACCACAACACTGAATTAGTTAGAAGAACATATAGGAATTCATACAGTCAAGCATTTATGGATTCTCCATCGTATGTAGTCTTTAAATCAAGGTAAGATAGATAGCCAAACATATGTAATAAAGCATCCAGAATATGGAGGCTTTATCCAGTTATTACTTAATGAAATTCTATGGCCTGTGTTATGTGATAGGTTAAACAAGAAGATTAGCATGTCTCAGTGTTTTAGTCTGTGCTTCACTTCAAACAATTAAAAACATTTTGAACCTTGTCATCCAGAAAGATGTGAGAGAGAAATGTGTGTCTCACTCATACTTCAGTGCACACCACCAGTTGAAAAGATTAAGGTGGAAGTGAAGGACTGATGCTGTTGAGGTCAATAACAGTTTTTGCCTTTGTCTTTAGAGGACCGGATTTCCATTAATGAATTTCTTGAAGACAGAGAAATTATATGACTTCACAGGAAATATGCACTTGCTAATTATTTTCTGCATTCACATGCAAAATGGTATGTTGAACGATTATGTTCAACATAATGGTATGCTGAATTTCTTCTGCAAAACCTTTACATTATATGTGCTCAAAGACACTCCAAAGCTACTTATCTCAATATATAAGCACTATTTCAATGCAGACACTACTTTTTGGTGAAAAATAGGAACAAAGGAGTTGACTACAAAACATTATATTGAATAAGTAACAGTAGAGTATTTAAACAGAGTTCCAGCCTTCATTTTAGAGGTATTGCCAATGCAGTAATATTTGTTCAAATACATTTCCCCAATAAACATAATTTCTCTCTAACAGCTCTGTATGCTTATGAACCTAGGAAGAATTCAAATAATCCAAAATGAAGAAGATCTTCAAGAAATGAGAAAATGTTATAAAAAGCAAATCTTTTCTTCTTTCGGCACCAAATCTCTCTTCTTCACAGATCTCCTCAAATTCCGAGATAAAACAGCCACTTTTCCTAGTATAGAACATACTCTGAATAAATGCCATCAAGCTTTAAAATTTGCTTTTCATTCAGACCATAAAGGGCAAACAAAGAGCTTGTGAGACTGCCCAAGCAAGCAGAAAGAGGCTCACTCCTAATAGTGCAAATCTTTTGTAAACAGCTCACTTCAGCTCTGTTTCATAAAGTCCTCAGCAGACTGCTCTGCATTTATAAGTTTCAAGCCCTGAATGGTGAACTAGCCAGGGTTAAATTTGCTTCATTCCATTTCAGTCCAATGCTGCAAAATTCCTATTAGTTCTCTGTAGGCAGTCCAAAGTCTGCCACATTATGGAGTCAAAAAGTAACACCTCTTTTCCATGCAATTTCAATGCAGGGGTGGTTTCCCGAAAGGATAAGTGTCAAGAAGTGGATCTATGTTTAAAATCAAAAAAATAATAATGGAAGGTAGATTGTTATTTTTCATGGTTTGAAGTTAGGTCCCTTAATCAGAAACAAACAAAAACAAGTACCAATGTTTAAGTGACATTTATCTGTTAGGTTAAACTGTTTGCAAAGGAAATTTATGTGCCAAGGTTATACAGATTCTAAAAGACACTATTTAATTATCCCTCAGTTGAACAAAGAAGTCCAGAAAGAGCATGATATGGGACTAATGGACCAGCAAAAATGCAAAGTATCATTCAGCACTAAAGTAATTGGGCAGAACACAGAAAGAGACCAGGATAAATGATTACTTCATTAATTTTAAAATTAAAGGGCAAGATAAGGCGGTCACTATCATAGAGAGTTATTAAGGTAAAACCGGCTAATCAGCACAATTTAAATATAAAGAAGTCATCCAATGCCTTCCAATTTCAGAGAGCATGAAATAAAGCAATTTGATGTAGCTTTATCAATCAAACCATATAGATAAGTCTAAGAGCTTTCTAATTTATTGTAGCCTTTGTTTAATACACTCACTTCACTACTGTAAATTGAAGATGGACATCTCCCAAAAGGTTTAGGGTTTGGGACAGGCCTATGCAACACTTAGCAAATTTCAATGCTTTTCAGGAAATTCCATACTCCTTGCCTCCATAATGCTCATATAAAAATTGTCGTCACCCTTTCCACATGAATTCAGTCCTCCTACCTGGCCTACTGGCCACCTTTTTAATCTGTTCTTCCTAACAGATGTTTTTATCTTGCTTTCTGAGTTGCCTTTCCCCCTTTCTGTTGCATTGAGTCATCACTTTTAACATAAAAAAGGGGCTGCCTCCCCAAATGCAACATGTATGTACGGAAGTCACAAGATGCCCCTTTTTATTCTTCCTCTATGAACTCACATTTTAAATATAAGGCATTCTATTTTTGTCCCTTATGGGTTTCTCTGTGAATTCCCTTAGAACCTTCTTTAATAGTAAATAATAAATAAATAAATAAATAAACAAATAAAACATGCAAAGGTTCAAATAGCCTTTAGCCTTCTTCAAAAATACAATCTTATTACTGGATGGCTGAGTAAGTAGCTTAAATGGTATCAAATCCTAGAATACCTCCTGTGTATCAGTCCATCGGCAATATTCATTTGCTTACTCCATAAGTATTTAATATGCCTTAAATCCAATCCAACATGCCTGACTAGCAGACTGTAACTCTTCATTTATTTATATTATATCCTGGTACTGCCATGGAAATGCAATGTCTCCTGAGAATAAAAGCCTTAGGGCTTGTGCATTATATGCTTAATCTGTTACCAACACATCATTTTGTTTCCTCTTATAGCTGTAAGTGAATTCTGGGACAATAATATGTTAATACTTTCTACTGACAGACAAGACAGTATATAATGAAAACAGGGGTTTTCAATTTATTAACAAAGATGCACTTTGACAATAACGTCTAAATGGAAAAATGTATAACTAAATTTTAAATGTCTAAACCTGAAAACATTATTTTCTAGGCTACCTGCCAAATGAAATTTTATGAGGAAGGTTGGATAGGTTTAGACATAAAAGCACGCAGGTGGAATAAAAGTTGTGACAGCATCTCTTTCCTTTTAAAACATCAAATTTTGACGAAAATTTGTTTTTACAGATTGAAGACTGAAAAACAAAATTGGGAATTCAGATTCACATTCTCTTGCTCATGTAGCAGTCTAATTTTTTAAGCTGGGTTTCACCTATGGTATGAATACATTGATTTAGAAACATTGATTAAAACATAGGGAATTTTCATAGCGGGTCTGAATACCATTTTGATGACCACTTTCTAATTTCACACTATTAATGAGATCAAGACAAGATGTTTCCAACATTAGAAGTCCCATTCAAAAAGGATTCCTCCAAAAGCCCTCTGGAGGACTGGCAAACTCCAGGAATCCCATCTTGGACTACGTTGCCAAAAAAAAAGAAAATGTATATTGTGACCTTGAAAGTTTAGAAATATTTTTATGGTTTTAAACTATTTCTGTAAGTACAGAAAACGAGTGAAAAGACAGTGCAACATTCTGAAAGATGTTTGATTGTTTTCTGCATTCAAAAGTAACTCATACAAAGAGCCCCGCAAAATTCAGTGGTTTGCTCTGCATTGCTATATGTAACAAATGTTCCTTCCAGACAGCCCTACGTTGTTTTGGTCTGAGACACAGAGAATACCATCCTGTGCTTTTGGTAAAACATTCATGGATACTACCAGAGTATGCGAATTGGTGCTATTTATTGAGTTATAATTAGGAAAGGCACTGAACTGGAAAATGAAACCTGAACACCCTTTCATTCTGAAAAAGTTTGGATTCATACCAAACTCTGGATCACAACTCTGCAGCTATCTTTAAACAGTATGACGTTGACCAGAAGAAGCATTTCACTGTTTTATAATACCAAATACTGCAGTTTGTATCATATAGCATTAAGGTACTTTTGTCTAGTCCAGTTGCATTTTTATACTACAGTGAACCAAGAAAAATGTAATAGATACGTATACAGACATTTAAAAATGGTGGAATATTGTGATTTTGGCCATCTGCATCACTTGCACTCATTAGAATGCAGACTTGCATAAAGGTATGTGATCTGAAATTAAAGGGCAAAACTCAGCTTGCAATGGAGGATAACATTTTCTATCCCTATAAGATACTCTTAGAAATTAATCCTTGTTGCTAATTACATTACTGTCCATATTTTGTGTGGGTGTCAGTGAGAAGACAGAAAGTAGATAGTGATGTAATGTTTTCATCGATGAGTATTTTTATATTCTCTTTACTAACATTTTAGATGCTCTAGAATTATAACGGTTTTTTGTTCCTGCTCATTTCTTTAATTTTAAAAGAACTGGGAGTATGGTCCTCATTTCTGGAGTTGTTAAAAGGGTTATAAAATAAGTCATGTATTTAAATAATACATAAAGTGAAGAATTGGATCTATGAAATTTTACAGGGCAGAATCTGTACCAGGCATGCAGATACATTTTAATGAGCTCCCTGCAAAATAAGTCTGGGAGCATTGTCTAAAGACAACAATTTCAAAAAAGTCTGGAAGTAATGAAAAGAGGACAGTGCATTATTAAGTGAATGACAGCACCATATGAATATAGCTATCTGGCTTGCACACCCAGGTTGACTTGTCTCTTTGGTTCTGCACTGAACTGTATGAATTTCACTAGCTTCTGTCCATGGCAGCTTGGGGACAGATCGTGGTAGGGCTCACCACAAAATGTAGACACATCTTTATGTGCTTCATTAACAAGTACCTTTGTTCAAAATGCACACCAGAAAACTTTTTCTCCTTTCTAGATGGGACAGCACTTACACACCTTAGAGGAAATAAACTGAGGCGTGGTTTCTGCCACCAACTCAAGGTGGTCTCACTGGAAGTGTAACTGCCAGGAGCCGCATAGAGTTACCGAGTAACTTACTTGCAAAACTAAGTGTTGATGCCATTTTGAAACCAAATATCATGGCAGAAGGTCCTGAGCTAAGAATTATTTTCAGAACAGCCTTCCAGGAGCACAAAAAGGGTATGTTTGTAACTGACAACTGACAACTTAGGGAAGCTTCTTGAGAAATAGAAGGTCCCCATTCAAATCATTGATTTTCTCCAAATCTATGTATTCATTCTGCAGCTCACACAAAGGAGGCTGCTCTGTCTATCCCATTGCATGTGACAACAATGTTCATTGAATTAGCCGGCACATAGGGATACACTCCAGGTTTTGGGGTCACCTAACTTACCAGTCTAGCTGGAGACAAGCTATATGGCAGGAGAGGTTTTCATTGGCACTTCTGACAGCCTGGTTTAAATAGCTCCCTGATCATAGCTGGAGCTGCTGTGAATCTGATCCCTGTAATCTTTACATTCCGAAGTCTTTGAACAGTCAGTATCACTACATGATGCAATTCCTAAACAATATACATAAGTGTCTCTTCTTTCAGCATCAGTCCCCTGAGCTGAGCAGAATCTGAGGAATAATTTTAGTTTTTAACCCTGGGTGCTATATGAACACCTTTCAGAGCTGTCTTGTAATATTACTTCAGATTTTTTTTTACTACACTTCCAAACGAATTCCACAGTAGCAGTTGGTTACATTGCTAATTACCCACAAAGCATATCACTGTCAAACAGCAATGTGTGTACCAAATAGATATTAGAAAAATAATGATTTTGGTGTTGACCTTTTCTATCTGTGCCAGGAATGTGTATTAACAAGCAGTGATGTACTTGGCATGAAACACAACAGTTTATCTTATATTTAACAGCCTACTGTTAAAGTCCTTAATAATGTTGGTTTAAATCTACATATAGTCTACTCACGTCTATGCAAAAACCTTTTTTTTTTAAGTCCCAGCTCTCACCTGGGTGATCCTTCCAGCAAATGTGTTGCATGATCCTGGCCTTGGACTCCCCAACTTTGAGCCTGGGCCTGAAAATGCCAACTTCAACTTATCACCTGTGGCCCTTTTATAGAGACCTGAATCGTTTCTGAAAGGGACTTTTAAACCCTTTACAGGACATAGAAAGCAAAGAACAGTTATAGTTATACAAGACAGTTTTTATAAAGGGAACCTGAGTCTGTTGCTCACCTACATATTAAGTTCTCAATTCAGGTTGTTATAGAATCATGGAATGGTTAGATCTAGTTAGATCATCTTGTTCCAGTCTCCCCTGCCATGGGTAGGGACACCTTCCACTAGACTAGGTTGCTCAAAAACTAGCTTAGCCAATCTCTGTTTGTCAGACATCAGAGCAGCTGACTACTGAAATCCAAGAAGTCTCTCCCCTTGTGCCTCTTATTCCAAACATTTCTATCTCCTGCTCACTTTTCAAATTGTGTTTATTCCAATCTTTTCTTTGATGCCCTTTCTATGGAAAGTTAATTCCTACAAGTTAATGTCTGATGGATGAGGCACCAGTATTACATCCAACATATTTCCCTGAAATATATTTAGATATAAATGGTACATTTCAAAACTGAAAACCATTCAAGTCTAAGTTAGATGTGTATATTCACATAACCTCTAATGCATTTGCTTTCCAGCCCAAGTAAGGATCTAACTCATTGTCTCCTATTAGAAATGGTTAAACAGAAATGTGAGAAACTGCGACAAGCTGAGTGAACATAAAAGTATTTCAGAATATTTTCATATGTTCCATAAGCTGTTATGAGGTGAGCTAAGCATGAGGGAGGTTTTCTTCTAATTATTGTTTTTGGACACTTAAAATGTGTCAGTGTTACCTACGCGGTTTTGTGGCTCTGGTTCTATGTGACTTGTCTTGGATCCCAAAGGAAACTCTAATGCCAGAAAGGGATTCCAGTATATTTCTTCCTTTCTGTCTGTGACCTTCTTTATGAAATTCCCCTTTTTTCCTGATTTTTTTTTTTTTTTTGCCATTATAAACTCCAGTGAGGCTATATACAGATTACAATTTTAAAAAGAAATATTGAAATAATTATTTCTGTGAAACATAAGAAGTACACAAATAGTGGAGAGTAAGTAAAGCCAAAACAGAACAGTCACATTGCTTTATGACCCTTCTGAAAATCATTCTAAATATTGAATTTTTCAAACTCACATTGACAGCTATTTTCTGTCTTTCAATTAATTTTGATCCACATAAAGTTAGTGCTATCACAGAACTGTGTGAAAGATTATGGCTTAGGCCTCAAAATGATATTTTAGATCCTATGTGCTGTCACCATAGGATCATCACAGTAGAGCTATGTTGAGGTTGGTCAAATCACAGATGTAGAATACGAGAACAGACCCCAGTGAAAAAAACCTCACAAGTAAAGTTTTGTTCAGTAAATAAGAATTACCTTCAATTGGGAAATATGCATTGGTTTGGAAGTGTAGATGGCTTCATGGGAAGATGTCCTGGTTTCAGCTGGGATAGAGTTAATTTTCTTCCTGGTGGCTGCTAGTGTGTTTCAGATTTGGTATGAAAGGAATGTCAATAATGCAGATTGTTTTAATTGTTGCTAGGTGATGTTTATATTATTCAAGGACTTTTTTTCAGCTTCCCATAGAAGCTGAGAAGGAGCACAGACAGAATAGAATGGCCAATGGAATATTCCATACCATAGACATCATGCTCAATATATAAATGGGGGTTGGCCAGGGGGCAGGAATCTGTGATCATTGCTCAGGACGGGCAGGGCAACCAATTCTCTGGGTGGTGAGAATGACTTGTATTTTATTACTTTACCTTGCATATTCTTTTACCATCACTATTATTATTATTATTATTTTCCTTTTCCATTACTGTTCTATTCAACTGTCCTTATCTCAACCCACGAGTTTTTGCTGGTTTTCTTCCTTTCCCCTCCTTTTCTCCATCTCTCCCCCTACCCTCTGAGGGAGAGGGAGACAACTGAGTGAGTGGCTGCATGGTCCTAGCTGCCAGCTGGGGTTAAACCACTAAGCAAGTAGACAGAACAGAAATCCAGAGGGGGGTGACTACACATAAGGCTCTGGAAAATTATGTGGTGAAGTACTGTGTATGCTCAGCGTGCTCTTGTACTGTTTCATATTTATCTGCTTATCTTGTCATAGACAGTGTAGTTAGATGGACTTGGGGGTCTGTGTCACTACAGCTCTTCTTGCCTTCTTTTCTATATGTTTTCTGTATGTTCAATGGGCATACGTTCTTTTCATGAAACGTAGATAAAAACAAAAAAGTCACAGAAGAAAAAAGCAAATTCAAAAATAGGTATATATGTACCATAGAGGATTCTATGGCATTTGAAATATTTTGGTGAAAAAGTATATGTCTGCTGACAGCTGATTACAGAATAACATGGACTACCCAGGGCTTGGCAGGACGTGTGGTGAAGGTTAAAGCTGTGCCTGCGAGTTTCCAAGGACATACATTATTCAAGGCCCTGTGCAATTATCATATGTTCTGTTGACTATTAGGACATGTCTGCAATGCACAATACTGTTCACAGCAGAGTTATGAGCAAAAAAACAAACTCTGGAACCAGAAAAAGGGTAGGCGTCTTCGTGCAGTAAGTAGAGAAACATTGCGCTCGGGATTCAAGCGCATATGTCCTCAGAGGACTGCAATGTACTATGACAACAAATCTCCTCAGTTAGAGCTTTCTGGGGCTCTTTGAGCTGCATTTTACCATATGGTAGCAAGACGTTTTCAGTCATCTCACATATATGTAAGAAGACCAAGGCAAAGAGCATGGACTAGATCACAGCAACCTTCCTGTAACAGGGTTATTATATGAGTTATTAATGTAAATCAATGGGAAGTGTTGGCTGCTTGTAATTTTTAAATTAATTTTCTTGGATAACTGTGGATTGGACTCATACACTCAGCTTTCCAAATATTTTCTTTTAAAACTATTTATATATTTTACATATATGATGAGAAATGTGATGGATCATGGAACTATAGTGTGGAATGGAACTGTCATGTACAAGGAACTACCATTTTCTCAGAGTTATTGGAAGACACCATAGTTATTGGAAGAAGTTACTGCAAGTCACCTTGGCAGCAGAAAGTTCTCTTCCCTTTAAGCAAATGTTGTACTTGTTTAGTACTGGAGCAACAACTGGAATTACTAAGTTTTGAACTAAAGAGAGCTTTAGAGTCTGATATCTCCTGGTTATTTGTGATTTAAGAGTTTAATGAAAAAAGCAGCAAAATGCGTCAGCTTAATAGATAGTCTAGGTGACAGCTCTAATACATGACATGTAAGTGATAAAATGTCAGTTTGAGAGAATTATGAAACATTTGATATCATCTTTGGTATAACACTCTTTTCTGTCTATTTTAATTTAGAATACCTCACCCTGGACAAAAGGTCAGATACATGTAGTGAAAAATAAACCAATGATTTTTTCTAAATTGTTTGATGATTAGGTATTTTTTATGAATACAGCTTTCTGTTGTAACTAGTTTAGCATAAAAGCAGTGATATCCTAAGTAATGCTTTTATCAAGCATCCTGAGCTGTACTATGGTGTCCATTGTAGTGAAGACAAACTGAGCTACTCAAAGTTATTTCAAGTATGATGTGACTCTTCTAATGTGTGCCTTCTTTTCAGCTAAGTCACCTTGACAAGTTGTTTTTAAAGGCATGGGGATTTAGATGTACTAAATTTATTTATCACAAGATCTAACATTTATGCTTTCTCACCAGGAGACTGGACATGAAATGGGAAATTATTCTCATAGAAAATGTGTTTCCATGTTTCTCAGTGATGTTATTTTAATAGTTGTGTCCATTTTTTTATCACTTCACATTATCCTTTGTTCATGCAATGTTCAAAAATGTTTGTTATTGCTATATTTTTGCAGAAAATTTTAGTTTATAACTGCTTCAAAAATAATTATTACTAATGAATTGGATTTGAAAGAGATTTCTATAGGACCACAGAAATCAAATTTTATTACAGAGTGATCCTGAACCAGTTCTTGACCAACCCGGGTCACTCTGATACATAACCATCTTTATTTTCCAAAGGAGTTTGTAGCTTTCAGTCACCTTCCTCCATGAGACTTCAGCTTTGGCAGTGTATCAGTCTATTTCCTGATTGCTGTCTCACTGCTATTAGATCATCAACGATTTTTTTTTCTGAATATGTAACCTGTCTGTATTTTTTGGCACTCCCATCAACAGTAAACCACTACTGCTCAAAACTCTGCAAACCCATATAGTGCATGTCATGCCATGAGAGTGGGGTATGACAGGGGTTTCAAAGATGGGTTTTTGCAGCAAAAAGCTGGTTAAGATATGGTTGAGTCTCAGAATAGATGGATGCAGATTTCAGATTCCCGTGGAAATACTATCCAGGCTGAGCCATTTAGAGCAGTCACTTTAATGCAACCCCCGATAGAGGCTGGCAGTCCTCCAGGCTCTTCTCTCCTCAAACCTGAACTTCTTGTGAGTTCAGGCATGAACAACAGAAACATTTTGAAACAGACACTGAGGATGAGAGCATTCTTACCATGTAATAGTAAAATGTGAAACCCTGGCCCTCTAAATTGTCTTCTAGTGTCTTCCTCTCCATTTAACTATAAAGGAAATTTTGGAGGAAATTAAAAGGGAAATTTGTAGCCCAAATTTTAGAGAATCTGAATTATACTTAGGTTAGGTGATCAGACAAACATCAAGTGGAGGATATAAATCTATAAGCCTTTTAAAAGTAATGACAAAAGTTTCATTGTTTCTTTGGGTAGGAGGAGTAATCCCCTGTATAATTAATTTCACTAACTCTACCCCATTTTCACCAGTGTTTATCTTCTCAGTGCTGAGATTTGCATGTAGGACTGAAGATCAGAGTTGAAATGCAAATTCCTTAACCTTTTCTATGTTGTTAAATTACTTGTTTCCTACAGTTTTCTAAAATTCATTCTAATGGTTAGCCTTGGCAAGTAGAGGAAGCCATGTGTCTGTGCATGTCAGAGGAAAAATCTGGTACTCATTTATCAAAAACAGGCCAAAGTTACCTATTTGTCTGGATTTTACTCTTCATTTGACAGCATTCTGTGAATTTTTACAAATCATTATTTTCATTTTGTTATTGTTGCTGCTGTGGGAACAAATGTAGGTGGAAAAGTAATTCACAGACGAGGGATAAAAGTGTTGATAGACTATTTTCAATATGGGGAAAGTAGCAAATGGAGAGAGAAGTAGAGAAGACATGAAAAAAAAAAAGGGGGAGGGGGGTGGATTCTGGACCAAAACATGCTGACAGCCAGGGGAAGATCTAGAGGTGAGGTTAGGAATGAAAGAAACAGAGAAGCCTACTGAGGCTTTTAAATAAAGACATTTGGCTGCAAGTAGAAACATTAACTACTAACACTAGGCTCCCTCCTGAAAGGATGTAGACCCAAAGAAGCACTCCAGTGAGAGGTGTCATAAGCACATGCAAACTGTTATCCTAGATTGAAGCATAACTTAATCAAGTAAATTTTCCTCAGCAGGACTCAAAAGTTTCAGGGAAGGTCTGGAAGACTGAAGGTTCTGGAATACCAGTCCCCAGAGTAACCTCCTACCAAATCCCTGTTAGTGAGGAATTGGCTGGTATTTTTATTTTGGGTTGCTTTTTTGCCTTCAGCTGGTATAACTGAGAATTCTGGCAATTCACATGAGTGGATAACTCTTTCTAATTCCTTGAAATTCTTTGGGTCTGAACCTTGGCTGGAGGCCAATAAAAGTTCTAAGTTTTTATCCTTGTTTGCAGCAATATGCTGGCGCAAACACTTTTAAAAAGGTAAAGGTGTGTCGCACGAGTGGCCCTTTACTGTACCCAGATTACGAGTTGTATATCTTGGGTTTGTTTGTTGTTGCTGGGGGGAAGGGGGTTGTATAGAATTATTCTACATCTCTTATGCAATTATGAGCAAATTATGATTATACTGTTTGTATACTACTCTCATTATCCTCAGTGTGGGATCTCGACTGGATTTTGTAGTAGGAATTTCCAAGTACTATCAAATAAAGGGATAAACTCTTCTCCTTGTATTACATAGGATACTCTGTATGCTGCTAACATTAAAAGAAGATGTTTTCCTTTATTGAAGAGGATCTCATTATAACTCCTCACTTCAGTAATTTTCTCTTCTCTTTTGTGATTAAAGTAATCTTTTTCCCCTTAAAATGTTTTAGGATTTTCCGTTTGCCTTCAGATGTGCATTTTACAGTGTTGGACAAACTACCAGTCCTTCTGTTACCTTGTCTTACCTTGATCCTCTTCTCTTTCCTCCAAACACTTTTGGAGACACCTATGTCACTTTTTCCTCCACTGAGCCAATCTTTGTCTCCCAAAAGAAAGTGCAGAGATGTAAATGTACATGCACAATATTACCAAGTAGTAAGGTTCCTGTTCATGCATGAACGAACACACATGGACTCCTTTCCAGGTGCCATGGTTCATGTTCATGAATATCTTTGCACTTGTGTAATTCTCTTTTTCATTTCCTTGTTTTCTCTCCCAGCACATAACTCAGTGCACTATAGTCAGTCATGCTGTATTTTCTTTCTTTGCCTCTCACTTTCCAAGCTTTGTTTTCATGATCTGTTTCACAGAAGTCTATGTCCTGTTTGCACACTCTAGCCTCTATCGAATTCATTTGACTTGATGCATCTAACTGAGCAGTTTAAATCGGATGCGTTGCTGTCCTGGGCTGTCTATACCTCCAGAACGTGATTCAGTTCTTAAGTAGGCTGAATTACCTTTTGGAAGTTCCTGTACCACCTTCTGACAGAAAAGGTGCCTTAGGTAACACTCTTCCTAATTTAAGCAATGTCCAAAATTAGGTGGAACTGAAACAAGTCCCACAGCTTACAAATAGGATGCTGGAAGACAGACGGCTTTACAGCAGAACAGGCAGTTTCAATTGCAATTGAAATAGATGGGAAAAGGGAGGAAATTTCATTTTTATGCAGCTCTGTTCATAACACATGGCACAATACAGGCTGATGTTCTAGTTCTAATGATCATGCTGTGAGCATATAATGCATCATAGTTTTAAAGAAATACCTCTTTTGTACTAGTGAACTGAAATAATTACCTGCCAGCGAAAAGCACAATAACCAGAGTGGAAGGTCCCTGATCATTTCTCTGTAGTAAGAGACAGATCTTTCACATGAAATGTGTGTGATTAATACACAAAGTGGAAAAGAATAAGCCATTCAAGGAACTGAGATTATGCTAAAAAAATCATCTTAGATTACCAATGTAGAAAGCCAAGGCTGTGTTATCATGTATCCTGATTAGAAATTCAACTATAATATTCCTTTCTTTTTGATGCTTATAATAATATTCCTTGCAATGAGTATTGAACTGTCTTCAGTGTTTCCAGTTCTACTGAAGCATGTAGCTTGGATTTTTCCCACCTAAGTGCTTTAAGCCTCAGATGTCGTCTTGACTTTGAGTCCAAATTAGTAGCAATAAACTGCTGCTGTGTCACTGCTAATTCTTCACACCCAAACAAATCAAAAAGAGAAATCAGGAGAAATAAGAATGGACTCTCTGCTACACACACATTGCAAAGGCACTGCATATTAAATCTTGCGTAGGCAGCAATATTGCAAAACATTTTATGTCAATGTTCATCATGCCTTAGGTTTGCACATAATATAGAAAGTGATCAAAATATGTTGGGGTTTGTGGTGTTCGTTGGGGTTTTTTTCACACTTTTAAAGAAATACTGTTTCTAGCCTTTATGGCAGCACTAACCAATAAGCACATCCTGGCATTCTAGCTTTTTCACTGTTTTGTTAGTGTCATATTGTACACAGCGTCCACAACTTTTCCCTGATGTATGCTTGCAAGCAGCAGCTGTTTCACGTTGCTTTCCACTATGGCTGTCCCCAGGTTTTATAGCCTCATCCTTTAACATTATCCTTCAGCCTAGTGGCTGATACAAGTGCTTAGAGACCTTATTCCAAATGTATTTATGCAGGAAAAGTGGATAACTCCTTCCTTTGTCCTGGTTATTGTAATACTGGGGTGATGAGGCTTATAAAATACAGCAACACTTTGCCTTCCTGCTGAAGAATAAGTGAATCAGTCAAGTAAATTAAATGGAAATTCCTAGCAACTAACCGAATATCACACAACTGAGTCTCATACAACTCAGGCTAGAGCTCTACATGCTGCTGAGTTGAATAGTTAGATGGCAGATGGTTCACTGCATGCATGATGCCTGTCATGGTATTCATTTCAACCATGCAATGTATAGCCTTTATACTTCCATCATGAATAATTAGTAGTCAGCTCTGCCACCTTCCTTACAGAAGCAGAGTATATGAGACTTTAATTTGCTATTGGGTACCCACATTCCTTTCAAAGCTGAGAGGTAAACTGGCAAAGGTATACCTGGACTACACCAAGCAAGACATTTAGGACCGCACACAGGGAAGCCATATAGCCCGTGAGCACCTACCTGGAGGACAATGGGCATTTCTAATCATGTAAAAAATAATTTGAATGAGAATAGGTAAAGAAAAAGCTATTAGGGAAATGGAGACCCTGTCTTTTGAAGGGAAACTAGAGAGCTTGACTTGTTTAGTCGAGCAAAATGAAAGGTAAGCAGGGACATGGTAGTGAAACAGATACACGTTGTGTGCTGGGATGATACCTGAACCATTTAAAGCAAATTTGTTGCCCCATCATATGAAATTTCTTCTGTTGATTGATGTGGGACAATGTTCTCCATTGCTGTACTGAGAATGCTCTAGGTTCCCCTAGCCAGGACATTTAGAGGTTAATCATTTCCATTACCACCTACTTCCACCCTACTGTTATAGCCACTGACTTAAACCCATGAGATGTTCAAAGATTCCAAAAAGCCTGTATTGTTTCAGCAGTCTTATATTTTGCAGGGCTCGAGGCCATTTCCTCTTGGAACTATAGCAAAACCCGCTTTGGATTTGGTAAGAGAAACCCAGATTACCTGTATACCTTTGGGTTTAAATTCCTTGAACAACAGAACAGATGGCAGGCCTCCTAACCCTAAACTCTCTCACCCTTGTATGAAATTTTAATTAAGAAGTTTTTAGTTTACGAAGTTATCCTGACTTGCTCTTCTGTCTTGCCGACTCTCCTCGCTCATACAAAGTTTTTGTCTTCAGCTCTTGCAAAATCAGAAATCAGTCCCAGCTGTTCCCTTTGTTTTAATTTAGCATCTGGAAAAGGATTTGTTTTATATATACATGCATGACAAAGATTTATCAGACGAAATTACCCTTAACTTACACCAACTAACTTCTAAATTGCCTTTATTGTTTTTTTCAGTGTTTTAAAGTACTACAGAGTATGTTACAAACTGTGTTCCAGGATCCTTACAGGGCAAAGGAAATATTTAATGGTAGATTTTTCAAAGACCACTTGCATAAATAATTAAAAAGACTACTTGCCCTTAAGCAATTAGAAGGAGTTTGAGTCCTGAGCGAATTCAGTAGCAACTTTTTTTTTTTATTATTTCAGAGTAGAAGATATCAGGATCAAGCAGTTCCTGTACGATATTGCTTGGCTTTACACCATTTGAATATAGCAGAACCATGAAAACAAACTGTCACATTAGAAACAAAATTTTAAAAGGCCTCAGAAATCTTCCTACCAGCAATAAACTAAACAATCATTCTAAATCTCAATAAAATTGAAGGTTTCAATACAGTGATTTTTAATAGATCAATCTAAAACCAAGCAGTCAATTAGCAATGGTCAGGAAAACCATCCATAAATAGAGCTGCTGAAAAAAGTGCAATGTCATAATGAAGAAGCTGCAAGCAGCAAATGTGGATGGCCTCCATACTCTGTTAATATCATGGGAAATTAGATATTTAAAGAAGGAAAAGGCAATCAGTACCACATATCAGCACCTATCAGTTCAGTTGCTCACTTACTGTTTGAGAACATAGCTTTTTATATAAACAAAAAATGGTCCAGATCAACAGAAACTTCCCCCATTTCAAATCAAGTTTGAAAGTCACAACCTTATTTTTTTTGTACAAGATGATAATTTGAAAAAATACTGGGTATAAGTTTGTTAGACATGTGTCTTGGAGGAATTAAAAAAAAAAAAACAAACCAAGAATAAAAAGTTTTCCATTTTTTTTCCATTGCCATCAATCAGGATTTATTAAAGAAAGGAATGTTAAGTGAAAAACATAAATAAAATAAGTATTTTTATACATCATCTATCCAAAATAGCTTGAGAATAAACTAATATTAAAAAATAGCTTGAGAAAAAACTAATATTAGAATTTAAGTACCTGAATACATAAATAATTTCCAAAGAAATATATAAAGCAGAATTTAAGGAAATTTTTGTTAGATAGTAATATTTTACTATAGAGGTTCCCAATGGATTCAGCTCAGGTAATGGTCGCATCACAGTCAATGAACTAAAGCACACATGGAATCTTCCCTGGCACACAATATATTTAATTGAACTAAGAAACATTTCCACTTTTGCTGAATCTGCAGATCTAATTTCTCTAGTAAATGCTACAGCATTTGATACCCAGAGGCTTTTGATTGCCATACAACCTCAGAGTATGAAAACAGATCTCAAAGAACTTGTAGGTATATCACTAGTTTTGGGTTTTTTTACCAGTTACATGTTAGATGATCAAAATTGTACCTGATTTCAAACCCATCTGTCTTGTTCTTCATTTTGTTCTCTTTTTTGTTGTTGTTATTTGTGTTGTTTTTCAGGGAGGAGTTGTATTTCCTGTGGGAAAGAAATAGCAAATCTCTTTGCCTTTTGTTTGTGATCACAAATCTCTCACAAGCTTAGGAAGAAGTGTTGGAAATGCAGCATATGTATAAGACTGTTCATTTATTTATTAAGAATTGTAAAAAATACAAAACGTTAGAAACCTTTTTTTTTTTCCTTTAGGGCGATGATGGAAACCAAGGACATGATTTTTCTCAAGTATTGTTGTTTGAAGTAACTCTATCATACAGAAAATATTTACTTCAGTTGGTGACTTCTAGGTTAGAGGTTGAAAAGAAACATGCAGCAATTTCTGAGAGTGCTTTGAAAATTTCTGGAGGACTCCATCAGTCAGGTTTGCTACTGGAATCTGAAGGGATTGTACTGTGAAGGAGCAACCTATCACCTTTTCCAGTGTGAAGTATTATCTGACTCATATTATCTTTGTATATGAACTAGGGGAAGTCTAACACCTAGCAGGTCCCTATTACAAAGCAGCCAACCCATAAATCCCTGCCAAGCTCATAATTTTCCATTAATAAGCCCCTTTCCTCTCATGTTAGCAGGTCCTTGAGGACATTAATACAAGGAGTTGACTCCCCTGATTTTTACTGAGCTTGGGTCCAAGTTCTTTGAACTTACTGCTGGTCTTTGAAGAGATTTCTCATTATGCTCAGTACCTGTGGGTGACTGCTCACGTGACTTGACAAGAATGATACATAGCAGGGAGGAGTCTAAACATTTGGAAAAAATCGCAGTCTCCTTGGCCATTGTCATGGCATACATATGGGAGCTGACAGCTTAGAGAGAGTTTTCCAAGCTTTATTTTTTTCTTTCCCAGACTTAAGGTTGACAATATCCCAGGCCCTGTGGAGATCTGAAGTCAGTGTTTCTTGCTTGGTGTGAGGCAATGGTTTCTAACACATCTAAAGATCAGTGGAGTCAGGATCTAGGTGCTGTGATTTCTAGTCCTTTTCCCTGTAGACTGTTTTCCTACATAGTATGTTTAGCTTCTGTCCCCAAAGTTGTAGGCCTCTTTCAAGAGTGCACAAATAGTATCTAAAGCAGGAGGGACTCATAATTCATGTGTAAATGAAGTAAATTTTCTGCTCTGTAACAGTCATGAGCTCTCCCGATTCCACTCCTTTCCTGGACAACTGTCTAAGGCAGCTTGTTGATGTTACATTTACCTAACCTGTGGCATTAGATATGATAACCTAAAATCACTGTGTATATGTGTGTACGTGTGTTTATGGACCAAGACTCCCTCCTGCTTCCTACAATACTTGCTTGTTCTCTAACATGGACACTGCTTGGATGCTATCTAGCTGCTGGTGTTGGCCCCAGTCTGTCTCTCCCCAGCTCCTGACATCCTTGACCCTCCCTGACCGCTCTGCTAGGATCTCAGAATGAAGCCAGCTCTTTTTTACAAGAGCAGGAGATCCCAGGGCTGCACTGAAGCTCACAGCTCAAAAAAAATCCACTTTTTCTGAGTGAAGCTGGTCTGTCTTTTCCCTGAGACTGCTTTCAGTGCCATGGCCCATGTGCTCCGTGTGCACTTCTAGGAACTAGGATACCCAAAGTGAGAATTATAGTATCATTTTCAAGGTCATGAAAATGTTTGTAATCATAATGCTTTTATATGCCACGTATAAAGATATATAGGATCTGACAACACGCTTATTTCAGAATATTTAATAGCATGGAAATTCTACATATGTAAGAAGAGAACAATCTGAGAATGATAATTCACTGGGGATCTCACAGGAAACTTTTAATTCCATAGGAAAGCTTACATTCTCTGGAAAAAGAGATTGGCAACTTATGAGGATTATCAAGATATAACAAAGCTATGTAGGGGGAAAATTAGAAGGGCCAAAGCTCAATCAGAACTCAGCTTGGCCACTGCAGTTAAAGACAATAAGAAGAGATTCTTTCAGTATATCAATAGAAAAAGGAAGACTAGGGAAAATGTAGGTCCACTGATGAATGAGACGGGTGCCCTAGTGGTGGAAGACACAGAGAAGGCAGAGCTACTGAATGCCTTCTTTTCTTTGGTCTTCACTGCTAAAGCTGTCCCTCATGAATACCAGGCCCTGGAGGCAAGGGGGAAGGTCTGGAGAGAGGAGGATTTTCTTTCAGTTGAGGAGGACCGGGTCAGAGACCACTTGGCCAAGCTGGACATTCATAAGTCCATGGGCCCTGACGGGATGCACCCGCAAGTACTGAGAGAGCTAGCAGATGTTATCGCTAGACCACTCTCCATCATCTTTGAAAGGTCATGGGGAACAGGAGAGGTGCCTGAGGACTGGAGGAAGGCTGACATCACTCCAATCTTCAAAAAAGGCAAGAAGGAGGACCCAGGGAACTACAGACCAGTTAGTCTCACCTCTGTCCCTGGGAAAGTAATGGAGCGACTCATTCTGGATGTCATCTCCAAACACATTGAGGAACAGGAAGTCATTGGAAGTGGTCAGCATGGATTTACCAAGGATAAATCATGCTTGACCAATCTCATAGCTTTCTATGATGTTATAACTGGTTGTCTGGATGAGGGGAGAGCTGTAGATGTCATCTACCTTGACTTCAGCAAGGCTTTTGACACTGTCTCCCATAACATCCTCATTAGGAAGCTGAGGAAGTATGGGCTAGATGAGGTGACGGTGAGGTAGATCGAGAGCTGGCTGTGTGACAGAAGTCAGAGGGTTGTGATCAGCGGCACAGAGTCTAGTTGGAGGCCTGTAACCAGTGGTGTCCCCCAGGGGTCAATACTCAGTCCAATTTCATTCAGTATATTCATTAATGACTTGGATGATGGGACAGAGTGTATCCTCAGCAAGTTCGCTGACGATACCAAACTGGGAGGGGTGGCTGACACTCCGGAGAGCCATGCTGCCATCCAGCGTGACCTGGACAGGCTGGAGAGCTGGGCAGAGAAGAACATAATGAGGTTCAACAAAAGCAAGTGCAAGGTCCTGCAGCTGGGGAGGAAGAATGCTAAGCACCAGTATAGGTTAGGGGTGGACCTGCTGGGAAGTAGTTCTGAGGAGAAGGATCTGGGGGTCCTGGTAGACAGTAAATTATCCATGAGCCAACAATGTGCCCTTGTCGCCAAGAAGGCCAATGGCATCCTGGGCTGCATAGGGAAGAGTGTGGCCAGTAGGTCGAAGGAGGTCATTCTCCCCCTCTACTCTGCACTGGTGAGGCCACAACTGGAATACTGTGTCCAGTTCTGGGCTCCCCAGTTCAAGAGGGACAGGGAACTACTGGAGCGGGTCCAGTGTAGGGCAACTAAGATGACTGAGGGATTGGAGCATCTCCCTTACGAGGAAAGGCTGGGAGAGCTGGGACTCTTTAGCCTGGAGAAGAGAAGGCTGAGGGGAGACCTTATTATGGCATATAAGTATCTAAAGGGTGGGTTGAAGGAGGATGGTGCCAGACCCTTTTCAGTGGTTCCCAGTGACAGGACGAGGGGCAACAGGCACAAGCCGGAACATAGGAAGTTCCGTTCAAATACACGGAAAAACTTCTTTACAGTGAGGGTGACAGAGCACTGGAACAGGCTGCCCAGGGAGGTTGTGGAGTCCCCTTCTCTGGAGATCTTCAAGACTCACCTGGATGCAGCCCTGAGTAATGTGCTCTAGGCACTCCTGCTCTAGCAGGGGAGTTGGACTAGATGATCTCTAGAGGTCCCTTCCAACTCTGAAGTTTCTGTGATTCTGTGATAGTTACAAGACACCTTCCAGAGTAACACTAGTAATAGTCATCGTAGTCGTAGTTGTAGTAGTAGTAGTAGCAGCAGTAATAACTAACTAACAAACTAACTAAATAAATAAATAAATAAAGCAACTAGACCCTCCCTCCACAAGCATTTATAGACTCATTTTCTGGTGTCCAGGCTGTCTACCAGAATTTATGACAGATATCGTAGCGGTTGCGTAAGAAAACAGAAGTTGAGGCTGCCAAAAAATATTTAAAAGGTTAAATAGCTAATATATTTTAAGGGGCTTACTTGGTTGTTTGTTGTTTACATTATAATCATAGCATTTGGCACGCAATCATCATTCATATTTTGCAGAAAAAGCAGATGCCCATGAGTAATTTCCATTACCCCATAGCTGATCCAGCAGAATCCTGAAGCACAAGCATAGCAGAAAACGCATACTAACATATTATTGATTCCATAAGTATTAAACTGTGTGTTTGTTTTGCTGAATCAGGGCCCTAAAATGGAGATGGAAAGTTTGTCCATGTACAAACTGTGAAGGCTGCAGTGAGGTTACCTATCCTACATAAAAACAAAGTGAGCTTTTGCGACTGTCTGAATGATCAAAGGCAATTGTGGTAATTTAATATTTTAGGCAAAGTGCTGCTGCTAATTAGTTACAATTTTTTGTGCAATGACAGAATCAAGGAAATAGCAATTGATAGGCAAAGGGATGGAGATATCCTTTTTCCCACCTTATATTAAAATAATGATATTGGATATAACCCTAGGAAGACAGTTTTTGTTAAAATTCCTTGGTGTGAAAAGGGCAGATTCACTGAAAATTGCTCCCAGTATAACTTCCAGTGATTACTTTTTTTTTTTCCGTTTAAAGAACCATTTAGCACTACTGAAAGTGGTTTGACATATATTTTACAGAAATGTATCTCGATCAAAATTTCAGTAGAGTAAAAAAAAATTAAAAGAATGTGAACAAAGTATTTTTTATAATAATAAATCAGCTTGCAAATGCTTGCACTCTACTCCTTAATGTCTCATGGGACTTAACTTTCTATAGAACCAGAAAAAGAGAACAAATTGACATAACTGAAAATACTTGTATTTGATCATAATCTTACAGTGAAACAGAAAAAATAACATTCATACTTCAAACCAGCCCGGTTTGTACCTAAAATGGGCCAACTTTAGAAAAATAGCAAGTTCCAAATAAAACCACAGTAAACAGGGTATTTTTTCTAATCTTTCCTTAATACATAAACACGAACACGTAAACACGTAAACCACAGATGTTTTCTTGGTTGGCTTGACATTGCAGAATCTAAGGATATTTGACTCATCTTCATTAAAGATGTGAAACCTAATTGTATTTTTCAATAATTACCTAAAATAGTGATGAAGGAAGTGCAGAGGTGCTGAGAAACAATAGTATTTTTCTGAATTCTTCAGATTCTTACTTGTTGAAAAATACAGAAAAGAGCTTTTTTAAAAAAAATAATTTAACAATACACCAAGGCCTCTCACCATGCCATTTGTGCTCTGCTTGACACAGGAGGAGAGTGGGAAAAAAAGTCAAACTGAACCCATAGGGATGCAGCTGTTTTACATAGTTGTCAATGGGGGCTAAATTTCATTAAAGTGTCAAATGCTAGTAGGTCTAGGTGGGGAAAAACAAACAAACAAACAAACAAAAAAACAAGACAAAAAACCCCCGTACTGTTTTGTGAAAAGTAATGAAATTGTAAAATATACTTTGTTTACTAATTGCTGTAAACTTAATTGACATAGAATAAAGAGCCTTACAGAATGTTTTATTTTTAAAAAATTTGTATACACCTTCATAAGGTAACCAACACCTCGGTGCTTATATTCCACTTTCAGTTCTCAGAACTAAAGAAACTAACTCTTCTACATGACTTCCCTACATATACAGAAGCATCTTAATTACTAGGAAATTTAATTAGATTCCCCATTCCAACCTGATTGTGTTCTACAATCCGATGCCTGGCTTAGTGAACAAGTGGGGAAGCACTGAGAGTTGTGTACCTTGTCTCAAGTAAGGTGTTTGACATAGTCTCCCATAGTCTTAGGGCGAAATTGGTGACATACAAATTCAATAAATGGAAGGGGCTAAGAAAACTGGCTGGATAACTAGGCCCAGTGGGCTATAATCAACGATATGAAGTCTGGCTGGTTACCAGTGGCATCACTCAGGCATAAATATAGGGGCCGATACTATTTAATGTCCTTACTAGGACATAGGAAACCTTGACTTGAGGGGAGGGGGGAAGCAAATTACCATGAGGATGGCCAAACACCGGGAAGCATTGGCCAGAGAGACAGTGAAGTCTCCATCCTTGGAGATATTCAGGACTGAATATCTCCAAGCCCTGACTGGGCTCTAAGTGGGCTTACTTTGACCAGAAGTGTGGATCTGCCTAGACCAGACTAGATCCATTCCATCTTACATAATGTAATGATTTTATGATTCTGTAAAAAGTTCTTTCTTCATGAAGTGTTGATGGAAAGACTAAAAATAGATCCATTTTCCAGCTCCAATTTTATAATTCTGCATCTCTTTTACCAAGTATTCCGTGGCTATCTGGAATTCCAGTGATATTTGCCACAGAGAGAAACCCAGAGTCTCAAATGCATTTCATCTCCCATGAAATATTTTGTATAGCTGCTAACTTTATTCCATTACTTTATTACACTGATGTTTTATTACATGCTGCGGGGGTTTTGAGTAGGTTGTTTTTTGCTTACTCATTATTCTTTCTTTTTTAAAAAAAAATATGCCAAGGTAAGCAATTTAAAAAAAAAAAAATCAGCCTTTTCATTCTCAGAGGAAATAAAGTGTCTTTCAAGAGAATGGTAAAGTTTATTAAATACCAAAAAGTGGTTTAAATAACTTCATAGATCTGATTAGAAGTACCAACAACTAAGAAATTCAGCGGTGAAACGTCACTATTAACTCATCCTTTAAGACTCAGAATGAGAAAAACATAAGAGTAATTACTCTGGGTACTAGCATTTATATGCAGTAACTTGTACAAATTTCCTGCAATGTGAAGAACTCTCTGAACAAAATATTTTAATATATGCGTAAGTTGAATGATGTAAGTACTCCTTTTGAGGTTAAGAGGATGGCTTGTCCATATGAAATTTATCAGTTGAAGAAAATGAAATTAATTTATTGAACGGTAAAGCATAGCGCAAGCAACATCCATGAATCAATAAATAATAAATTTATAAGGTAGGAATTACCAGATTAACTGACTGTCTTTGATAATTAGAGAAAAAAATATTTTGTACCATGTTTTATGGTGAGTTTCACCCCAAAGTGAGTTTCACTTTTATGCCAAAGACATAAAAAGCACTTTAAAAGAGATCATTTGCAACACTGATAGTAGTAGTAGCTTTCCCCAGCCTGAAATTGTCCGTTCAACACAAAACATTATCTTTCTTTTACTCAATTTGTCTACGTTGTAATTCTTGTCCTAATCACAATCTTTTCCAATATAATTAGTATTTTTGCCCTGTGACATTGTGCTAAGAAGGGTGAGTTTTACCGATTATTTTTCTGTCTAGAAAAGTAGGGGGCTTTATCAAAGAATGATCATATCAAAGGTATGATCTACCTTTAACAAAACTGGATTGTATTTAATACCATTTTGCATTCATATCCATGGACTTTGTTATTCTTTCCTTCAAAACTGTACAGAGGTCACACTACTGACTCTATAACTGTTGAGATAAATTTCTCCAATGTTGTTTTTATTTACTGATAGAGCATCAGAGACTACTACTCCAGAATAAATATATTTGTTGAGTAGGCTTGGTACAGGACTGTTTTCATGAGTCAGTTCTTTCAGAAGTAGGATAGATAATGCCTTGTTTTCACTATTTGAGCATACTGACCTGTTAGACATTTTGTTTCTCCCTTCTGTGCATAAGTTTCTAAATCTTCCTTTCCATTAATCATTCTGCCTTTGCTCTCACAATCAACTTTATGATTTTAATGAAAAGATTTGTTTCTCAGGTTTATTAGGCTTAGATCCTCAATATGAAACTCTTCATTGTCCTTGAAAAATCAGCTTCCTGCATCTCCAAAAGACCTGCAGCTTACTTAAAGCCTAAGCCATCAAATCCTGAAAATATCTGCAGTTACACGTCTTCAAGTACAGTCACAATCAGATTGCCAGAAACAGTAGCTATCTTGCTTTCCAATTTTTCAACTAGTAGAAATGAAATGGATTCCCTAGTAATTTATTTACAGGAAAGACAAAAAGTGGGGAAAAAAAAATTGAAATAAGACTTGGCAAGGAAGGTGTGCTGAAAGATCACTGATCAGACGAATTTCTTACTCAGATATGCTGACTCTCTAGTGAAGACCCAAGTGAGTATAGGCAGAAGAACAGCTTTTGACAAGTACTTCTAAAAAGGACTATATGCACTATACACAAGATGAAAGCCAAAAATCTCTGAGTTTCTCTTCTGAATCACAGATGTGGTACACAAAAGGTGGGAAATTAAAATATATGAATATAAAATAAATTTTAGAAAAAGAACAATATTGGTCCTGGGCGTAATGAGCCCTTCTCATAGATTGTTTGCTGAAGTAACTTTGTGTGTGGAATAAAGATAGACATCTCAAATATGTAGTTTAGAGGTTTTAGTCACAATTAAAAGGACAGGAAGAGTTTATTCTGTACTGCTATGCTTGTACTCTCATTATTTCTTTGACCTTGCTACAGTAGTGCATTAGCAAATGGAGACAAAGGTGAGTGACAGGTTCTCAGATTAAAAGGTATGAAGACTGTAAAATACATCATGATTAAATTCTGCCTCTCTCAGTCTCTGTAATGAATCATAGTA
Organism: Larus michahellis; assembly: GCF_964199755.1. NCBI lineage: Eukaryota > Metazoa > Chordata > Aves > Charadriiformes > Laridae > Larus > Larus michahellis. Next base: position 152,947,211 of record NC_133897.1, read on the forward strand.
ACTGTAAGGAGATGGAAAACTTGTATCTAAAAAAAAAAAAAAAAAAAAAGTAGTGGGGTGATATTTTGTATATATCTATTTAAAGTGTATCCACCAGGTACCAGCCCTGATAGCCATTCACACCTGGACCGGACATGGATCCAGTTGTGACACACAGGCTTGTGTTCAGAAACAGAATGGCTCTGAAATTAATATGAAATCCACGTAAATCATAACCAAACAGGATAATAACACAGTTTGATGGCTCTAATTAATGTTAGAGTACCTTGGGGTGTGGGCAATGTCATCTTCAATTGGTCATATCTTGGCTCATCCCTGACTTCGGTACACAGTGCAGTCAAATGTCACCCTAATTAAATACATGCAGAAAGAAGAAAAAAAATTCCTTAGCCCTGAAATACATGCACCCATCCAACCTTCACGAAATGTCAGAAGCAGAAGCAGCTTCCAGTGAGCTTATACCTGGCACAGTTCTTGCCATTGATACTGGCCTCTACATGACTAATTTCATTGAAAATGCTGTGAATCAGCGAGGAAGGATTTCTCTTTAACAACGTTCTAAAAGTACTCATCTTTCTAATGCAAACTGGGCTTTTTACTTTATTTATGTGTTTATTTTCTTGCATGGGTTCCTTGCTGGTGGTCTCACTCTTCCAGAGAGACTGTGAAACAGTCAACTTTAACAACCTCCTCCTTCCAAGACACTATGACGACCTTCCCTCCAGCACATAAGGAAGTCTCCTCCAGAACTTGGAAACACCGTGCTCCAAGCAGTGTAAGTGCAGAGGTTTATGAGGTGTCTTCAGCATCTCCAAAGCCTTCAGATGTGCATTTCTATGTGAATTAAGTATTCTAACTTCTTGGCAGCCCATCTATCTGAACTGCCTGAAAACTAAATTGCCTCCCCTTTCCCTTTCCCCTACTTTGCTTTGGCATATGCACATAATGATTCTACTCCCAAGCAATTCTTTAACTTGTCTGTAAAACATGATATTTATTGTGTTTTAACAGGACATAGCAATATTTCCATATTAGTCTATCAATATAGATTATTACCATTATGTGCAGTAGATGGCAATAAAACCACCACCTGCTATTGGGCTTCTGCAAACCACTTGGCTTATTCTCCTTGTAAAAACAAAATAAATGTACATCACGATCCGCTGTTACACAAAGAAATGAAGCCCAGTCATTTTACACATTGCTTATGCTCATGCAATAACGGTGCAGGCTAAAAATGACTGCAATTAAACCAGTTCTCAAAACTGAGGGTTCCCAAAGCGGATGCATTCTCTGGGGAAAAGTAAAGAAGTATCGGTATCATTTCTTTCAGTGTTACTTGGATACCAGTGCTGCTATTGGTGGCAACAAACAGCAAAATGGTTTAATGCCTGTCTGAGAAGCTCACTGCAGTACAGTTAGCGTATCAACATTTTTCTTGCCCAGCACTCAGTCTTGCTCATTCTTGCTTTTCATACTTATTTTTCCCCTCTTGCTGAGTATTCCCCAGAGACTGCAGAAAGCAGAAGCCATTGCCCTAAAATAGCTTCATTCCCTACTATTTGGTTTGTTTATTTTCAAATAGTGTTTTCCAAGCCCAGACAGTAACCTCCTTTGCAGAACATCTCACAAAATGAAACTTCATCCTACTGTGAAATCTGATCTTTCAGGTACTCTTATAACCACAAAGACAAGTTTTGGTCCTGTATTAAGGCATTGGCAGTAGCTATCTTTCTATCACAACAATACCCAAATATTTTCTTTCCACATTTCCACATTTATAGGAAAATGGTTCTTGAAGTTTCAGCACAACTTTTACTCTTTTTGGAAGATCGCCTGAATTTTCTTTGTCCAAATGTTCACGATACCAGTATTTTACTGAAAGTTTAGTGAATATGAACAATAGGAATAAATTCCATGAATTTCATTAGCTCACTTGAACAAAATTTCTATTTCTCCAGAATTTCCTAGTTAATCAAAATTATAAAGTTTAATGGAGAGACACTGCGATAAAATTCAAATAAAGGAATCCGGACAGGAACCTTATAAACCTGCCTGTCAGGTTTTCCTACTTTCTTGGCAAACCTGTCTGCCAGACTGTCTGTGATTTGAAATACCAGGGCTTCTGTGATCTCTGCTGGGGGCAGCCCACTAGACAGACTGCCTTGGAGTAAGGGTGCTCTTCCCTTTCATCGATGCATCAAAGCTTCTATTTTTTTCCCAAAGTGGAATGAAACCACATTTCAAAATTCTTCCCCAAACCGCACTAACTTTCTCTGCTCTGTTCTCAAACTATGGTTGGGCAAATATGATGGACATCCAACAGAGATCACAAAACCAAGGAGCTGGCTAGTTTGGGACTACATCTCTACAGTTCCTAAAATGCATGCAGAATGTTTCCAGTGACAGGCATCAGACATCTGAAAAATTCACTTCTGCTTAAAGAAACATTATGAACCACTTAAAACAACAGCTTAACTGCTGCCTGAACAGTGATAGTAAACAACAGTCACATGCATAAAACAGATAATTGCTCAACATATTCTGGTTTAGAGAAAAACTTGAGGACATACTTACTTGTAGATACTTCAGCAGAGAGGTACTGTGTTTTACAGATACTGGAGAAGTTATCTTTTTTTTTGGTCCAATTTGGTTGCCAGAATCTCCACTTTCTCCCACATGATTTTTGTATGCAAACCCAAAGCCTATTCTCCCATCACCATTAGTGCTACCTTTATATTGAAACACCTGAATGCCTCAGAGTCAGGAACGCCCCAGCACGAGGGATGCCTCACCAACCAGATGCTCTGAAAATACAGCTGTTTGTCTCTCAAGCACCTTGCTTCAATGACGAGACATGAATTGTAGACCTAATAAATCTTAGATACAACTAATGATTGCCTGGGAGATGAATTTCTCCCAGTACAAAGGAGATGAAGAAGATTCATGTGACCTTTGTAGTTTAATGATGGAATAAATACACGTTTTTCAAGCAGTCTTAAATTCACTAATCTGACAGAGTTGGATTATTTTAACAAATAGTTTTTTAGAACACTGTTTCACATCCCACTTCACAGATCAATCCTTACTGTAAATGTATCAACAGACTAATTTGTATAGTACACTTTGATACAAGTGGCATTTTAACCACGTTAAGCAGCATGAGGTATAGAAATAAAGGCACAATAATTAAAGAGAAGTGGGAGTAATTCTCATTAAACCACTGTTTGTGCACGGTAAGTGGTTACAAAGAAAGAAATACAGGGTAGGATTTTTCTACCATTGTCGTTTACTTGGAATTATTTGGCTTTATTCAGGAGGGACCAGCTCCTGTTTCCGCACACTGATAAGGAATCATGTCGCAAGCCTATTTGTGATACTGATGCTCTTTTATTTCGTGTAGCACAGCATGACTGAGGCCAGCTTCCATATGGTGGTAGGATCATAAAAAACAGGAATTAAAAAATATTCTTATTACTCTGATTTCCAAACTTACATAATTGCATTCCTTCAAAGCTGCACATCAACATTCTTCCCAACTGTAGCACAATTATCACCAAGAATTCAACTATCTGATAGGGAAGGATTTTTATTATTTTTATTTTCTAAGAGCACAGTACAATTTCTCTTCCAACTCCCTGTTTTCTCATGTAGTGATATTATTATTTTTTTTTACTTGTTATTTCTGACACAGGCAAAATATTTGCACTGTCATCATTTTTTTCAAAAAACTCCAGGTAATCCTGAGGTGCCTCAGATTATGTACAGGCTGTATTTGTAAACTTCCAAACTCTGCTTATAGATCCATCTCTCTTCTGGGTTTTCTAATTATATTCTTTTTATACTTTAAAGATAACATTTTGATGTAAAATGCAGTAGGTCACATGTTTGCTCTCACCTAACTGTTGTACAAAATTAAAATGGTGCATAAAGCACTGTATATCCACATTCAGGACAGCTGTCATTTGGTGAGGGTTTGTTCTTCTTCAGCATCTTGTAACTACATAAAGTGGAGATGGAAACTTTCTCGTTGTACTGTTCTGCACCAATTATAAGTTTGACCTTCCATTATTTATAGCCTAAACTGCATCAAACTTTCTTATTTACCAAATGTGCTGATCAGTGGAGCCTTCAGCACATGTTCAATTAAAAATGAAAAACTGATCCATGAGGAAACATCAAAAAGGCCAAGATTTTACTTTGGAAAGGAGAAATAAATAGATCAGTACAAAGACAGTAGCTAAATCTGCATGTGCTATGAAGGCTGCGCTGTGATAAAGTATAAAAAATGAGATACCCAGAATACAGCTATAATGCAATCTGTGTTTGAATACAATGGGGAAAATACAGCTGAATAGCATACCATTGGTAGTTCTCACAGGTGGGCCCTGGCTACTATAGCCCCAAAAGAAACTCTGTCACTAAAAGATTACCTCAGAAAGTAGATTATAAGGAAATTTCTGTGAAGAATGCACTGAAGAAGTCCATAGACTCGCAAGAGTGATGGCAGAGGAAAGAATTGGCCACGAAACAAAATTTTAGAAGAGTTTGATTGAAAGCGCTGAAATAATCTCCCGGCTACACTGAGGATGAGGATGGAGACTGAGTGTTTGGCTTAGAGACAATTAGTGTCTGCAGCATAAATTTAATAGGGAAAAAAATATACTGAAAAAATCTAGGATGGAACTGGGAAAGGTGGTTGCAATCATGCATCTTCTACTATTAGGTGTAAGAGGAAGAGATAGAAACAACTGGGACAAAAAATATGATTTTAAGTAGGATAGACTAAAAACCACATTGACACCAGTAAGGCCTTTTTACTCTCCATTGTCCATTTCAGTTGTGTGCTTTCTTCCTGATACACCATGTGTATAAGGAAAGCTTTTGCTGAATTTCAGCAAAGCTACATCACTGTGTCCATTGACCCATCGGTTCCTAGCCCCCTGGATTGCTTTCTTTTATTTCCAGCTCAGATGTGAGCTGGTTTGAAGCAGCATCTGCTTTGTTCCTACATACATACAACCTAAGCCAATTCAAACCAAAGGAAATGTTCTTCGTGACTTCACTAATTTCTGAACCAGCTCTCCTTTCAGTAAGGGCTGTCCTTTCAAGGTCATCTCACTATTTAGGTATATGTGCAAGTCCTATTGACTTTAAGAGGATTTGAAGAATGTGCTTAAGAACTCTAGTAAGTAGGTATGGAAACAGGCATGTGTGTAAGTGCTTTCAGGTGGGTCCTTAGCAACCTTAGTATGGAACGCCACAAAATCACACAGAACAAGAAATACAGACATTTTGAATTTGGAGATACTGAATGCTGCAAACCATTAACATCTTATATGCTGGCATTAGTCTCTGTTATTAGCATAGGGCACGGTTCATCCAAAGTAATTATAAGAAGAGCTGGACTCTCTGAAGTGTATAACTTTGGTACATACCTTATTATTCTGCCTATCAAGAAATTATATATTTTATATATTTTTCAGCATGATACCTGATTTCTCCAGTCATTAGAGCCTTAGATACTGACATCAGCCATAAGTTGGCAGGGCATGGCCTCTTTGAGAGGGGACTGTTGCATTTAACATTTCTGACAACTTTACTGGGGTGAACTGTTACAGATTAGGTAACACATTGCAAGCAGGATTATTTGAAATTTCTGAATTCAATAATTACGTATAATAAACAGCGATGCATGAGCATGAGTTTTTCTTTTACAATAACTTGAAATTATGCATTTGATGAGAAATAAAACTTTCATATTTATGTAAAAAGAGAAAAGCAGTGCAGTGAAAAATGTTGCTTATTCTTGTTTCTAAAATTAGCGCTGTCATAATTATTCTGAATATAATAGGATCACATAGCTCCATTTACTAGTAAATGATAAAATTTTTACATGCAAAAATGTAAAAAAAATTTACTGTAAATAAGTTTTTTTTAATGTAAAAAAGTTTACATTAGTTTCTTCTGAATATATTGTAAGCAGTATAAACTCATTTTACCTCCTTAAAGGAAAATAAACAATATTAGCCCGCTAAGAGAAACTGTTCTACAGATCAGGAATAATTCAATCACATTTCTTGATTAGCATGGCTGTAAAGTTGTTGCAAGTGAGAGGTGAATCAGGTCTCCACATGTTTTTCCCTTATGCCGCAACACAGTGTACCAGAGGTATACAAAGGACTCATGAAACCAGGAAGCAACCCAAAGCTATTTCTATGGAAACAAGTTCTGGCTGCAGGGAGAGCAGTAAATCAACCTCTTTTGTGTTGTGTTTGAGACATGTTTGGATGTTTCCAACACTTGGCTGCCAGGTTACCTAACCAGCTAGTGTCTCAGGGTTTAGTGCTAATGACTGAGTCTGATCCTGAATTCCCTGCACACCTAAAAGGCAACTGTAGCTTTGCCTGAGAAAAGCAGGCAGGCATAAGTCTTTCTAATTTATTTTTTTTTTTTTTTGCTTTTTTTCACCTGCAGAACTAGTGCTTATTGACTTTTGCTATGTTTTTACACATTCTGTACCATTTTCTTTAAAAAAACAGGAACCCCCAAGTAAAAAAAAACACAGACAAACAAACCAAGCAAAAAAAACCCTCACAACAACAACAAAAAACTCCACTTTAGATTAGATAGAAGTAGTGTAACCAAAATAGAGCTAAGCTTTCCTGGTACCCCAGGCCCCAAATTGAGGCCACCACTGAACCGCTGTTTGCAAGCACAGGCTGCAGAGGGCAATGTCCCTCAGCAAAGCACCGTGCTTCCCAAAAAACAGCAAAGGGGACCATGGGAGAAGGTATGTATTATTTTTTCCTGAGTTGTCAGCTGTTAGTGGTGCGAAGAATCAGAGGTCTGGACTCTTAATGCCAGCAGTTCACAACAATGTCCAGAGATTTAAGGAACACTGGACAAGTATTCTACACATCTGGTGAAAACCAGACTTTCCACAACATTTCAAACAAAATTAAAAGTTGTTTTGTTATTCCACCATTTAACCAATAAAATGAAAACCAGGCAGTTTGCTTTGCTTTTAACTGAAGAGCAGGAAAGTTAGGATATCCTTCCTCTTTGTACTTAAGTTGCAAAAGCAGAATGCAGAAATCAGTAGGGATAGAGATCCACTTCTTCTTTGGTGAAAAAAATGAAAATGTTAACCAAACTCAGTTTTTCCACAAAAATATCAGCCAGCTATATTAGAGACCAATGTCCAAGATCAGAGGAATACAAAGACTGCTTTTGTCATCAGTCTCTCTACGGATACCCAAGGTTGGAGAAGCTCCATGCAATATTGCCAACCACAAGCCTTCAGAAAATATGAAGCCAGTGTCTCCATCTTATAAGACGAGCTTTTAAACCAAACAATCTTCAAATAATAATAAATAATATACCTTCCTTTGGGGTTAAATTATTTGGACCTGATCCACCACCTTAAGAACAAGAAGTTAAATGTTAAAAAATGAAAGCCAAGATTCTCACGTACCCACTGGGCTGCAGGACTGGGAAGGAAGAAGGAATGAATGAAATAAAAGAACAGGAAATGGGGGTGAAAATGTTAACAAAGTTCAGTAAGAGAGAAAAGGGAAGGTAAGATGTAAAAGAGACTGACGTTTGTATGCTGTGGAACATGGTGTTTTGCCTTTTATTGCTTTAGGTCACAGAGATGATAAAAATCTTTGAGTGTTGAATTCAAATATATACACACAGTACAACTCCATGCTGACATTATCTGACTCAAGAAGACACATGAGCATAGATTGCCTAATTTGTGCATTAACACCAGAGTTTATTGGACAAGATATTGTCTAGCTCCATCTGGAGCTCACAACAGTTTCAGATAAGTACATGATGTTATGACTAACAAGATAGAGTTCTATAAATATCTAATATCTGCTGCAAAGATATGTGTGATTACTCTAAGAAAAGCACACAGAATGAAAGAAAAAGACATCATAGGTTTATCATGACCTTTGGTTAATGGCAATAAGAAAATTCTCAAATGGAGAAAAAAATAATGAGAAACATCTTCAAGCTATTTCATGTGTAATCAAGCACTCGGATATTCCAAAAAATTTGCCTAACTATATTCTCAGATACTAATGCAGTATTTGTATCCAAAATAACCAGGTTTTTTGGTATTTAGGATAACATAAATACACTGACTTAAAATTTCCCTTCTCTTCCACTTACTCCTCCTCCCTCAATGCTTTTAACACACACTGAATATTATTTTTTCCATTGAGCTCTCTTCTCAACACTGTTTCCCTCTCTTCTCAGACATAAATGAGGTGCTGGGCAATGTTCTGACGTCAATGTGGTGATTGCCCCAGGGGGGAAAACAGCAGTTTAAAATAGAAACGGAGACACAGACAGACACATTCATATAGACACCTGTGGGTGCCAATAACACTGATAGACCCAGACTTCTGGGAACCTCTGGCAGATTCCAGATGCCAAGTCACTCTCTGAGCCCTGTGTGACATTGTTCTCCCTGCATGTTGGTAAGGATTGAGCCACAAAATTCAGGACTGGTGTTGGACTTGGAACTTCTCCAAAGATTACCAGGATGCAGTGGGTATGACTGAGGTCTGTCTCTAACTACAACTGGGTTTTGGTTTGAGAGCTATGTCTTACATATTGTGCATATACTCTTGCTTTCATTTATTATAAGACCAGAGCTGTTTACAGATATCTGGGTAAATGACAATCCAGTGTTTAATTTCTTCAACATCTCTAGTGGAAAACTTTCTGATAAAAGAGTGGTACCGTCACCAGCTACACAGAGCATGCTAACATATCACAGTTGAAAAAAACATCTAAATAACATCTAAAAATAACACCTAAAAAAGAATCTCCAGAGGTAGAAGACAGAAGTCTGGATTTATTTCTCTTCTCCATGTCTGTTTTAATCCCCAACAAACATTAATTATGACTAGAAAGGGTGCAGGGTAGATAGTTAAAGAAATAAAAGAGTGGTTTGTGAGCAGATGCTATAAAGTTTGGCTTGTTTAGTCTAGCAAAATGATGTCTAAGAAGGGACATAGCAAGTCTTCCTGAAAGAATCAACATAATAACTATCAGATAATTAGCACAAAACAAAGGGGAATAAATTGGCCATGAATACATTTAGAATGGAAATCGGAAGACTTTTGAGTCATCTTTCAAGAGAAGTTTTGGCACAGCATTTGAATAAAGAGAGAATTATTTTTTTTAAAGACAGTTTGATAATTTTATGCATGAATTTCAAAACAAACAAAAGGAGGACGTTCTGTGGGCAACAAGGACAAGATAGTTGGAGCTCTTCACCAAAGGATGTTTAAGATCAAAACCATAAATGAGTTCAAGAGAAGACCGGTAAAATACTTCAAAGAGAAATCCACAGGTTTCTAAACAGATAAAAATCATGAAGCTGAAGAAGAGAAGCACACTGGGGAAACATCATATATGTTTGCCATGTTTTTACTTTTCACTCTTTCACTTCACACTTTCATGGTGTGAAGATGATTTACAACATAGATATATACATTTCTGAGAGAACTCCATACCTAAGAGATTTTCTACAAAAGTCAAAAGTCTAATTTTAAGCTAATCCTAGTGGAGTTCAAGATCAAACTATATGCAAGTTATTCTGTACTCTAAGAAAGAAGTAGAGGAAAGACCAAGATACCTGTAGTAGTTATCTGTGTGCAACTTCACAATGTGTTGGAAGTGGTGCCCCTGATTTCTTCATCATCAGGATAGTGTGAAACTTCTTTCTCCAAAATGAGTAAAATATTTTATCTTAAGCACTCACAGGAATTAGTTGTTACTTAAGGGTAAATCAGTCTTTAAAAATTAGATGCATAGCATCCACCTTAGTTAGGAAGGAGGTAACCTGAAAAGAAGCCTTAAACTTTTTGTGGTCTTCCTCTTGCAAAATTAAAATTTTGGTAATACAGGTGTGGCATCTGCAAGGAGATCAGGTGCTGTCCGATGCTGGACACAGCTGCTTACAGATGGGTCCAACAGACCCACCACAGGACTCAGCTGAGCCCATCAACCGAGCTGGTGTTGCCTCCGTGAAAATATTTAAGAAAGGGCAAAACACTGCCAGGCAGTGAGCAGTGAGGAAAAAAAGCATGAGAAACAGCTCGGTGAACCGTAAGGTCATAGAAGGAGATTCCCCTGCAGCCTGTGGAGGATCCCGTGCTGGAGCAGGGGAAAAGTGCGGAAGAAGGGGAGACAGAGAGATACTGTTACGAGCACAACACACATTCCTTATCCCTCCTCCTCATGCCTCTCAGAGTGGTGTGGAGGTAGAGGCGATGGGAATGAATGAGTAAAGATGAGCCCCGAAAAAAAAAAAGGGAGGGGATAGTGTTAGTTTAATATATCTTTGTTTCTTACTATCCAACTCTATTTTAATTGGCAATAAATAAGATTAATTTTCCTAAATTGAGTCTGCTTTGCCCCTGACAATAATTGGTAAGTGATCTCCTTCTCTTTATCTTGACCCACAAGCTTTTTTTCTTTTCTGCTCCTGACCTGTTGAAGAGGCCAAGCGAGAGAGCAACTGGGTGGGGGTCTGGCTGGCAGCCAGCCAAGGTCAACCCACGCCTCCATCCAAAACAATACTTGTTAAGTATACCGGAAAAATTACTTCCGAACAATTTGAGAGGAAATTCTGGGGAGCAGGGGCGATTATTAAATTATAATATTTGGAGAAAATATTTCTTGAAAGTTTTTCTTTTTTTTCTTTTTTATTTCTTTTTTTACTTTTTTTTTTTTTTTAGTTATGGTGAACTTTAAAAAAAGGCACTTTAAAAAAAAAATACATTTTTCATGTAAAAAGCCTATTTTTAAGTTGCTCCAGTTCTTGTAATTTTATTCATATTTTTAATGCTCGAGTTCTTTTTTTCTGGGCTTTTAGGAAGCATTCCTTTTCCATGTAAGATTCAAAAAACAAGTTCTTGGAGGATGTCTGGGCATCTCATGATAATTAGTTAACACCGTCTCACCATTATAGGCAGAAATCTTTGGAGTGCAGCTTTTGACTTTCAAACTCCATATTGACCACCAGCTGATGCTGTCCCTGACAGAGGCACCACAGGAATTTGTGTATCTGTCAAAAGAACAAACACAAGAAAAATATTTTGTAGCTGCTGCAGAGAGTCACAGGACTGTGAAGTAGCAGTCTAAAGTAATTGGGAAGATGAAGGGATAGCAGTTAGCTTCCCTTCCAATTTTCCTCTTTGGCGTTGTAGTTTAGGTATTAGAAACCACCAGAATAATCTTTCTTTCTCAATGCAGGCTAAAGACAGAGAAATCTTTCTATCCTTTATAGGACATTTGAATTAGCCACAGTTTTGTGCCACAGAAAGAGCTGAAGACCTTTGAATGCTTAATGCTATTGATTATTAGAGTATAAACTATATAACTTTTAAAATAGTGAAGACTCGAATTTGCTCAGTGGGTGGATTAATATAAAAGGTTTTGTCAACAAGCGTTTCCCCTGAGTCCTTGCAAAGCCAGTCATTTTGTCTCACTTACAGTCTAGCACCTTTCTGTAAGTCAAGCAAATCACACTCAGCCCCCTCTGCGCCTTTAGAAAAATACATCTTTTTTCAACCCTTTTGGAAGTCAGGTTATGTGCTGTTAGGAAGACGCCTTCGGCTCTCGTGCTGCCAGCTTGCCATCTTCCTCACCCCCTGCCTCCCTCATCCCAAAGTCCAGATACTGCCTTACCCCAGCTCTCTTTGCCCCGTGGCTGGGCATGCAGCAACCTCCCTTTCCTGTGGTAGGAGTTTCCTCACAGTTCAGGGTTTCACTTCACTGGTATCCAAGGCAAACTGGCAGTTTTCATCTCTGCTGCCCACAAACATCTTTCTAACAGAAGGTAACATGCAGCAAACTGAACAGTCTCAGTAGTAATACCATCCATCGTACCGTCACACCTTATTTGTTTAAAAAGCCCAAACAGATTAATCTTTTTAGATACTGATTTTTTTGTACACACGTAGGGCTACTCTCAGCTTAAGTAATCACTAAGTAAAAAGTATATCTAATACAAAATTCTTCTGTATAAAAGATCTGCATTTTGGGTGATTCATGCAGCTGAAGTTAAGCATCAGTGCCTAGAACCACCTGCGAGTCTGAAAGGGGTGGCATACGGCACGATGGGTATGCAGTTGTTCTTGTCTTAACTGGTGCCATTTCAGTGCTGGACACTTTTAAGATTTAGCTGGACACAGTGCTGGGACATCTTGTCTAGACCTTTTTTTTGCCAAGAAAGTTGGAACAGATGATCCCTCAGGTCCCTTCCAACCTGGTATTCTATGATTTGCAGTTATTATATGGAGCACTATGGGTTAATATCAGAAATCTATGATAAAAGGAAATTAGAGTCTTGGATGATTAGAGATGCCGTTTCAAGTTCCTTGGATATTTTATCTTTCTTCAATTAGATGTTTTTTTCTGTTTCAGAAGACTAGAAATTCTACTTAAGATTAAGTCAGTCAAGAAAAAACAATTCACTGTTGTTTTAGCTCAGCTTCCAGAGGAAATAATAATGCAGTCTCTCATTACTTTTAATATGTAATTTCCAAATGTGTGAAATTCGGGGCAATGCTATTACAGTGAAATGAAAATGTGCACTTATTATTGTGGAGAAGGACATGAATGTGCCGGGCAATGCACACACGTGTGCGCGTGCACACACACACACACACAAACAAGATTATTCTGCCATTAAAATATTATAACTTTAAAACATTGTTATTTTGAATCAAGATACAATAGATAGACACATTCAGTAGTGAGACAGTGTTGGTCAATGTGCTAGAAAATTATCTTAGCAGCAGCTTTAATATCAGTAAGGATTTTTAGGTAGACATAGTTGAAAAATAGTCTTAAGGGTAGTTTTAAATAGTACTGTTAGATTTATTTCTTCTCATCTGATATAAATCTACTAGACCTTACATAAATGCCAGAACAAAGCATTTACTAATCCTCTAAGGAAATGAGAGGTGAACAAGTGTGTTTGAAGGTATTCTCACTACCGAGACGAAACATACCCTGATACACAAAGTATCATAAGCATTCCTAGAGGTGGTCAAGCTAAGATGTTGTGCCAGTGTGCCATTTGCTAGTATTTAAATGGATTACAGAAGGAAAGGAGAGGAAAGGAGAGGAAAGGGAAAGGGAAAGGGAAAGGGAAAGGGAAGGGAAGGGAAGGGAAGGGAAGGGAAGGGAAGGGAAGGGAAGGGAAGGGAAGGGAAGGGAAGGGAAGGGAAGGGAAGGGAAGGGAAGGGAAGGGAAGGGAAGGGAAGGGAAGGGAAGGGAAGGGAAGGGAAGGGAAGGGAAGGGAAGGGAAAAAGGAGTTAGCAAAGGCAACAAAAGGAATATTAAATCTGCTGACATTGTTACTGAAGAGGGTGTTCAGGATAATGAAGAGTTCTTTCTTGACATTTCAGTCTGTAATTGTGTATAAATTCAAACTTATTTGAATTTAAAGAACATTTAAAGAACATATCTCAAGCTGGTTAGTACAATAAATATTGGTAAGCAGAATGGTGATTTTTTCATGATGATCTGATTCTTTTTTTTTAATTAGAAATAATGGATTAAGGGATCATCTAAAAGGATGGTGTTTATTGTTAGATATTTATAATTACAGGAAAAAAAAAAACAATCATTTATCTTTGTGTTTTTCCTTTAACTTGTTCCAAATTTGTGCTCCTTGACTACTTTCTCAATTTTTTCCCAAACCAATACATTTGTATTGACTTTAAGAGATATTTGAATACATCATTTTTAATCCTCCCATTTGTAAGTTTAGTGACACACTGCTAAGTGTAGAATTCAAGCTATTTTCTTTTCTTTTTCACTAACATACTTGTTAATAGAATATCAGTAGCATGGCTGAAGCTGAATTTTTTTATACTGTATTATATGCCATAGACAAATTGATTTTGTGACACAAAAATGCTGTTTGACATGCTTGGGTAAAGCCATACAAAACTGTAAATTCTTAGTAACACAGCTATAAGGTGTTGTGCTGTGCATGTACTGGATATCTTGGTGCTTTCTTAACATTCCCTCAAAATGCTTCATTTTTGCATTTTGCAGAGTTTGTTATCCCATTTGTCCTTCACCAGGGCTGCAGACAATGAGTTATTCTTATGCACAACTTACGTCTATTTTTTAACCTATTTAGGGTGTCTTTTGTTTGTGTTAAAGAGGTAGCACTTTCTATATGCATGCTTGATACATGATGCAACACCACTTTTTTGGCTCCAGTCTTATTGGGTTCATTGCAAGTAGATGCTGCATTACATGTTTTCTGCCAGTTACCAGGATCAATACTTCCATTTCCTTACATGCCCTCATGACAACATTTTCTATTTTCAAAACTGTTGATGGAAGACCTTCCCGTGGTGGCCTTTCATACCAGTTGGTCTCAGTCAAAACACTTCCACTATTTTTAGAAGATGACAGATTTCAACCTACCACAAAACAGATGATTTGGTTAGCTGTTTCCTTGCCATGAAAAATCATCATCTGCTATGTGTGAAATAATAGACATTAGATTATAGGCTAATAAACCACACTTTCAGGATAATAAATATTCACTTTCTCCCTGTTAGAACTTCTTGGGGACCTTTGGTGAAGTAATTTGGACAATAGATACAATAAATCTATTAAGATCAGCTCTCAAGCAATATATACCATAAGGTTACATACATCCCAAGCACCACTCCCAAAATTAAAACAATATGTATACTTACACATCCACACTCTAGGGTATGAACTGATAAATTGTTTTTATATATAATATGAAGAGTAGAGAATATGCAAATAATTCCAGAGACAAACACAGTACAAAGAATCTGTTATGGCAAAATTGTATTTCTTCCTTCACCTTGGTTGCCCCTGAGACCAGGGAGAGAAACACAATGTTTATGAGACTTCCATCTATTCATGCAGTCATGAAAATTGTGACAGCAAGAAAGACCACCTGTGTTTCTGCTGACTTACACTTTTTCCAGATAATAAATGTCAATGTAGAACACCCGGGACCCATACTAAAAGACTTACAACACTTCTTTTTGCTTCTTACATTCAGAAGTTTACCACCTTCCCTGAGGCAAAAAATAATTTGACCAAGACAAATTTAGTGTTAGATCAAAACTGGAGCACTCTTTGACACTGATGTCTCTTTTCAAAGATCTGCTTCTGATCTGTGTCCATGGATCAAGCCATCTCGTGACAAATATTTTCCTGCTGAAACACAAAGGGATGACTGAGGCATAAGACAAACATTCAGAGAAGATGGGGCCTAGATAACGAGACCTACTCATATAAAAATACACACTTCAGAAGGAATCACAAAATTTATTTCTGTATTTCAGACTTCATAAATCACTTTTTTTTATCCATACCATAGCATCATTTAAGGCCTTTTTGGGGACTCTTGCCCTAGACAAGACAATAAACAAATTTCTTTAATCTATTTAAATTGTAGCAGAAAAATGGAGTCATTCAGATACTTTACTGTTAGGGACGAGACAGATGAAGTTATTAAACAAATGCAGCAGATAGAAGGAACAATAGGAAAATGTTTGACTATCTGTGCTGCCACTAATTGGATGTCGTCACAGGAAATGTTTGTGTCAGCCTCTGACGGTGACTTTCAAATTATACTCTGCTCTGGACCTTTCGAGTTTTAAGAGAATACTATCTAAACTTCAAGTTCAAAAATGCATTACTTATTTCCCAAACTGTTTAACTTTCATTGATTAATTGTTGGAGCAAATCACATAAGCACATTGTAAAAAGGCACATTCACACATGCCATATTTTGCATACAGTTTGAACCAGCTGGTGTGTGATTTTTTCCATAAAAATGGCAGTGGGTTTTAAAATCTGGTCCTCTTTCCATCATTCTATAAAAAAAATTAAAAAAAAATATTCTTTACAAGCTAAAAAAAGCATTATGCCCAATCCCAAAGGAAGATGAGTCAGATCAGTGAAATTATACAGTAAGTTTTATGTGATAGAAATGCTGAGCAGCAGAATCAGTAAAAGGTGAAGAGGATTTTTATAACTTTTTGAAAATGTATGGAATTCATGTGTCAGACTGCACTTTGCCTTCTGTCTGAGAAATTCAAGATGCAGTGTGAGTGTTAATTTCCCTTTCCATTTAGATACGCTGTGTTATCCTGAAGTAAAAAATTCTGAAACAAGACTGTACTGCCTAAACCATTGTAGTGATCTGTGTCCATCTGTGAACAGCAAGATTGTCAGGCAAACTTATGCAAGCAGCATTATAAATTGAATCGATGACCCTCCATCCTCCAGAGCACAGACTTCTACCCGATAAACCAAAGAAGTAACTTAGGAAGTAAGAAATGAATTTCAGTGACTTACACACACAGCTTTATTCAGAACAAAATCACAGCATAATGTAAAGGATAGACAGAGAAGAGAGAATGCCTAGCTCAAGGTAACTGCATTAAAAAATACCAGCTCTCTGTTCCTCATCCAAAACCCACTGGAATTTATTGAACCCTGCTGATACCCTTTTTGCTGTCACATTCCTCAGACTGATCTTGCCGAGTCAGAAGGCAATGCAGAGATATAGTTTGTCAGTACTCAAATGAGTAACTTCTGTGGAAAACAAGGATATGAGAGAAAGTGTTTCCAACAAAAGTTAAATCAAGTTGTTCTTGGGTTGGAAAAAAAATGGCACATAATTCTTCACTTCTCTGAGGCTCCCTTAGCTGGGGATTGAAAACTGTGAAGGACGCCAAAAATCTTGGGGGTTTTGTTTTGGTAGTTTGGTTTTGGTGTTTTTTTTTTAGAATGGCTTTTGATAGTCCGTACATGAACTGTGCACAAGATTCATAGGCAAGTGAAGCAGGGACAAACAAAGGTTGTACAGTCTTCTGGCACTTCCCTTCCTCTTCTAGTACTTAGAGAAAGCACCTTATAGCCAAACACATATGGGTGCCAAAAGAATATGTGTTCAATATTCAGTTTTTCAGGGAATAACAGTTCAATATTCTGTTTTTCTTCTGGGGTTAACTGGAAGAAAAGCTTTCTTTTTCTTTGTTCCCTTCCTCGGCCTTCAATCCTTAGTCACGCACGCACCATTTTTTTCTGTGAAAAGCTGTTCTTAAAAATCTACAGAGATCGTGCACTTCAAAGCAGCTGGAAGCATCCGTTGATGCAGGGCATAGTCATCTATTTAGACAAACTGCGTAGTGACTCATAGATGAATTCTGGAGACCTGGTCTTAATCCCCAGATTTCTACAGAGGTTTTGTCAACATACCTCTGTGTGCTTCAGTTTCCACAACTATCAAATGAAAATAATAAGTGCTTTCTGTATAGGTGCATAGTGCAAATCAATTAAAGTGTGAAAGCCATGATACTGCCTGGTATCTAAAGTGAAGCTATGTACAGTGAGATGGTCATAGAATTCCTTTTTCATACACTATGATGTCCAATACTAGATCAGGCTGGTGCTGACAAAATTATTTTTGTATTCTTGGCCATGAAAATATAATGATGGACAGAAGCAATAAAAGTACACCAAAGTGGAACACAAAGCTTTCTGTTAAAAATCAAGCCAAACATTTCTACTGGTATCCAAAGCATCTTTTTTAAAAAAATCATAGAATCATAGAATGGTTTGGGTTAGAAGGGACCTTAAAGATCATCTTGTTCCAACCCCCCTGCCATGGGCAGGGACACTTCCCACTAGAGCAGATTACTCAAAACCCCATCCAGCCTGTCCTTGAACACTGACAGGGACAGAGTCCCTCACCACCCTTAGAGTAAAGAATTTCTTCCTAATATCTAATCTAAATCTACCCTCTTTTGATTTAAAACCGTTACCCCTCATCCTATCCCTACATTCCCTGATAAAGAGTCCCTCCCCATCTCTCCTGTAGGCCCCCTTTAAGTACTGGAAGGATGCATTAAGGTCTCCCTGGAGCCTTCTCTTCTCCAGACTGAACAACCCCAGCTCTCTTAGCCTGTCTTCATAGGAGAGGTGCTTCAGCCCTCTGATCATTTTTGTGGCCCTCCTCTGGACTCGCTCCAACAGGTCCATGTCCTTTTTATGTTGAGAACTCCAGAGGTGGACACAGTACTTCAAGTGGGGTCTCACCAGAGCGGAGTAGAGGGGCAGAATCACCTTTCTCCTTTGTCCACACTTCTTTTGGTGCAGCCTTGGATGCAGTTGTCTTTCTGGGCTACGAGCGCACATTGCTGGGTCATGTTGAGCTTCTCATCAACCAACACCCACAAGTCCTTCTCAGCAAGGCTGGTCTCAACCCATCATCTGCCCAGCCTGTATTTGTGCTTTGGATTTACCCAAATCATATGTAGAACCTTGCACTTGGCCTTGCTGAACTTCATGATGTTTGTAGAGGCCAACCTCTCAAGCTTGTCCAGGTCACTCTGGACGGCATCCCTTACCTCCAGCATGTCAACTGCTCCACACAGCTTGGTGTTGTTGGCAAACTTGCTGGGGGTGCACTCAATCCCACTGTCCATGTCACCAACGAAGATGTTAAACAGCACCGGTACTAGTAGTAACCCCTTAGGAATGCCACTCGTCACTGGTTTCCACTTGGACATCAAACCATTGACCACTTTTCGAGTGCAGCCATCCAGACAATTCCTTATCCAGTGAGTGGTCCGTCCATCAAATCCATGTCTCTTCATGGATTTGTAATGTAAAATAGACTGCAAAATGTAAATGTAAAATAGCAGACCAAGTCTTATGATTTTACATAAAAATCATGGTAATGACTAGCAACCTGGAAAGGAAGTTGGGTAATAAATCTGTTTGTAGGCCAGGTGGCACTTAGTGAGTTTTCCTGAGGTCAAGGGTGCATATGGCTTAGAGAAACGCGTTTTGTTCGTAACCTGGCCTGCTGAAGCAGAACTGCAGTCCAAGCAGCAACAAGGTCATCAAAGGTTATTTGTCACTCTTCCCTAATGAGCTGTTCAGACTTTTCAGCATTCATATGCGATGTCAGTACTGATGCAGGCCTTCCAGGTCACAGTTTGATATAAATGATATTCTCACCTGAGCTGAAATGCCTTGGCTATCTGTACACCTTTCTCACAGTCATTCCTTCTTCCCTAGTATGGATACAACTGGCATATGCCTATGCATCCCTTCACCAGCTATATATTTTCAGGGGAGAAAAACTGTTACTCCACACCTCATCACTGTACACAGAAGTCATTTTCACTTCTCCCTTCAACCTGAAATCCATCCTTATAGCACACAAGTACAGCTATAATGAAAGTATCTTTTAAAATCTGAATATCTGATCTTAAACAGTTAAGAAAACAAATTAGTGACATAAACTTCAAAATGACGCGTGTGTGTACACAGATGAGCAGATTCCTGATAACTAGTATGTTTAGTTTTGTTTAACTGTGCTTCAGATTGGAAAGCTGCCATTTAAAAGTTAAGATATGCCAACGTTAAAGTTGCCCAGACAGCATCAGTTCTCCTCCTTGTATATTTGCATATGATAGAACAGTTAACTACATAATTATGTGTGCCTTTTTTTCCCCCCATTGGCACTTTATCTCACCCCAGAAAGAGCTGAACATTTCCTTTTATCTTCTTCAGTCTGTGTACGACTCCAGGCATTATTTTTTTATTTACTGTCTACTCAGTGTACGAAGGCATATTGAGATTAAACTAGAAGTGGTAACTTATTGCCAAGGTTCTGTCAAAGTAAGTACTCTGTTTTTTCAGAGTAATTCAAATTCTATGTAACTTTTTTTTTTAATAGATTCTCTATTAACCTTAGCTACATCTTGAATATTCAGTACTTCTGCAAACAGTAACCTGAGTGTTTGAGTTGAAATAACTAACAATGAAGAACTAGATTCACAAAAGCAACTGAAAGAATTAGATTCACAAAAAGATTAAGGTACACTTACATCTACCATTTGAAAGCGACCAGCACAAATCACTGCTCAGCTACTGCTTAGTTCTGTTGTGCTCACATCAAAGCATGTACCTTCACATTCAAATTGCTCAAAGCTTCATTTAGACTTCCAAACTGACATGGAGATGGTAATCTTTTTGGATGCAAGATGGATCTTTCTTTAAAAATTTATTATTATTCGGAAAGATCATCTACAAGAGAAAAAACAGCCAACTGACTGGTGTCAGAACTTGAAAACAGGGTTCCCAACCACTTCTGAGAATCTCTAATAAAACGCTAAAAACATATAGCTCTCAAGGAAAAGAAGCAGAGAAGGAAAAAAATAGTAATTAAAAATTGTGAGGTATTGATTCTTTCCTTGATTTCATATTTTTATGTAAGAAGAGTTGCACTAGCATTGAACAGGAGTTAATAAGTTGCTCAATAACTTTTGTATCATTTAAATATATTTTTTCTTCTACTGTATATTGCTTCCTTTCCTTTTTCCACGTCTTTGTTTTGACAAAGCAAATGCAAATATAGGGAATAATTGCCTCTACTGTAAGTCTGTTGGATATGCAGATAAATACATGAAAAAAATAATTTATACTAAACTATTCCTAAACCAAACTTTAGTGCAAAATATGAGTAGTCGTGATTTTTGATCAAAAAAAAAACCAGCTTGGGATAATGCATAAAGTATACAAATTGGCTTCCAAATTCAAAGCAGCACAGACGCTGAAGGTATTCTCAGTCTGTGTTAAGACATCTGGCTTAAGAGGCCCAGCACCTCTATCCTTTTCTACCGCTGACAGAGAACATGATGAACAGATTCTTCCAGAAGACACTTGTGAGTGCCTTAGGCTCCTGCTCTGGATCATCTGACTGATAATCTTTTTCAGTTTGAGGATAAAGGAAGTCTAAGAATATGAACCTCCTAATATAAACACCTTAAGTTCATACACAAAATTAGGCAGACTCATATTCTCCTTCCCTCATCTCCAACTGATGAGGCAGAAAGGAATATCAGAGAGGTGGGACCTCACACTGGGAAAGTGGTGTAAACTGAGTAAAACAAGTAGTGTTGTATTAATGACCATTTCCAGATTTACCATTGAACAAGTTTTACCATGATGTACATAGCAGGAACTTTTTTTTTTTTTCTTGGCAAAGAAATAACCTCCTTCTGTGTGTGCAGTTTTCTCCTCAATGAAAGTATATTTTCCATTCCACTTAAAACCTACAATCAGTGCCCAGTCTTTAGCAGACTGAATCTGTCAGGGAGAATTATTTCTAAAACTAAGCAAATGGATTTAGTGTTATTTACTTAGGATCAAAGAAAGTGATGTAAAGCCTAAGCGCAGCTGAAAATCCTCAGAAAGCAGTAGGAACAGGAGAATGGGTAAGCAGGACAAAACGCGATTCTAGAAAAACTGGTCTTTGTGCTGTTTTTTATATACTGTACATGGACATTTAAGGCTGTTATCTGTTTAAGCAACACATTAACTTTTGAAATATTTATTTATCATTCTTCAACCTTTAGTATTAGAGTTACACGAATGATCATACATATTAACCCACTTGCCATGAACCATGAACCAAATGTCAGTGACATCCTAAAAAAAACTTATTGACTATCACTTTATTGGAGAAAATACACTGATGTCAATGAAAGCAAATACTTATTTGTATGCAGTACATTCTGTTGAAGATAGAAAGTTTATGAAACTGGATTTTAATGAAAATTAAAATTGGCAACTGAGTATCTTAGACTAGAGGAGTCTGATTCTCCAGTATAATCCTTTACACTTGATCAGTGACTAACTGTTACAGCTGTTCCTAATGCATACAACAAGAAACCATGTTAGATTTTTTTTAGTCAGGGCAGCTGAGGCCAAACACATCTCTCTCTTGAGATAAATAACACAACTAAACCTACTAGTTGGTGCAAAACTGAGTGCCTTGAAGCCTTGAGTTAGGCCCCTAATCTGCCTCTAGGGGCAGAGTTAGCTGCCCAAACAGTTTCATGGAAGACAGACTGCCGAATGGGACATTCTCAAGCAGAGTTTTAAAAACCAACATTCAAAGTGAATTAGGCAGCGATGTTTGGCTGAAAGAAGGCAACTCCTTCCACTTTCAGTTCACAGTTACGAAAACTCTCACTAAGCCACACAAATGTGTCTTGTAAAATATACCAGCAGCTCTTCATGGTGTTCCTTCTCTTATTCAGGAGCATTTAGCTGGTGTATGGGATGAAATCTTTCTTCTGTTCTCTGAGAATTTAGCCTGTACCTCCCAGCCCTTTGATAAGTATTCCAGTGGCTGACTGTAGAGTATTTCTTGGTATAATTCTGTTACTTTTGTCCTTTCTGTTCAGTCACTTCACTTTGCATGTGTAGTTGAAGACTCAGTATGCTAAGGAGAAAGGAGAAGCAAGCCCCCAGGGGTAAGGCACTCACTATCCACTTGCATCATGTTTTAACGGACTAATCAGTGTGCTCACAGCACACTTTCCTAAGCAGATCCCACAATGTAACAGTCAAAAAAATGTCAGATTTGTAACTCTGTAGGTCTCAAGTGTGAACAAGGCACCTAACGAGCAGCACAGCTTGGGTGTGGGAAATTCTTGGGGTGTCCACGAGAGACATTTAAGCATCTAGAGGAGTATCAAGAAGCTTTTATTCCTAAAAAATGGAGGGAGCTGCAAGGTTAGGCAGCAAGAGACTGAACTGGAGCTTGGAATTTGATGATACTTTAAGTGCCAAAGTATTTTTGTGGGGCCAACTCAGAGCATTCAGCTATGCTGAGTTTACACTTGTCACAGCTGAGAGGAAAAGGTAGCTTCCAAACCAACTTTATACCTCCCTTGTTCCTGAGAGCAGTAAGGTGCCAAACCACCCACTGGCACAAATAAATCAAAAAATCAAAAGCTAGCAGGTGGAATTATGGGTAAATTACATGCAAATAAAGCTCATCAGAGCTGGCTTTTCTTCTTTCCCCCCGTAAGAAAAGCAGAGTACTCTATCCTCAAGGCTTTCTGGCCAAGAATCACACAAAAGATAGTCAAGTAAATGTCTATAATAGTTTACTATTAACTGGACTAGACTGTGCAAATCTTGCTTCTGTGGATGAATACTTATTCACAGTAGTCACTGAGTTTTTTATTAGGTTGTTTTGTGCTTGTGGGTTGTTTTTTTTTTCTCCTATTGAAACTGGTGAGTCTGCTTTCCTTGATAAGTTTTTATTAATACGAATAAAGACTCTGCGATCAAGCCAAAAGCCGTATTTCAGCTACTCAGAAATACAGGCTTGTATTTTTCCCTTGTTCATGTCTTTTATGTTGGGAATGAGCTTAATCTCATTCCAGCCCCCAGCCATAGGCTAAGAGTTCATAGAAGAAAACAGCCTCAAAAATGTCAAACACAATGTAAATGTAAGGAAGCACATTCGCATAAGAGCCATTCCTGCAGGTCCAGATCGCAAGCACTCTGCATCTTCTAGTTCAAGAGTCTGACCCAGAAGGGACAACTAAGTATCCCAGAACAGTTTCTTCTGGATTTTAGCCACCTTTGCCCAGAAGCTGGTAATATAGAAAATGTTCCTTAGCATGCCCAGATTTTTAAGGTGTTTGACTCCTTATGAAAAGATCCATGGTGGATACAATATTATCATTTATCTCAACGTCTTAATGATTTTCCAGGTTAAGTCTTAAATAGTGGTGAGTGAATAAATAAATTAAAAAAAAAGTAAGAAACAGCTAAGGCAGTTTGAGAAGTAGGAGCCCTTAGGTCTGACAGAGACATGGTATCAGGATGTGCTTGATTCTACTTTGATTAAAGAAATCCAGCCTTGCCTACAGAGCTTCATGTCTGCTCCAACAGCATTTTCAAATACAGGAGTTACACAGCAGGCAAATCAAATGTTTTTTCACCTTTTCTTACCCAAGGGATCATACTGAATCCTTTTAGAAAAACAGAACACTTCCTAGAGAAACATCTCCAGCTTTCTAGATGGAACAAGATTTCATTTCTTTAGTTAACTGATTTTAGTTAACTTTCTAGTAAATAGCTTTAATAATCTCTACATTCATCTGTTTATCTTTGGTCAGGATTTTTTTTTTTCAAATGTAAACTACTCCTCTCCATCATACAGAAACACTTTACCAATGCATTTTATGTCGTGATATTCTCCATGCAATACAAGGCATTCTGGTGACATAAGACAGAGGTAGGATAAGTTCCTTGCAAAAAAAAAAAATATACCTTTTTTTCACCTTCCACAAACAAAGATTTCTCTTTACTCTCCCTTTCTATAACACCACTGAGAGATGATAGCTGAGTTGGAAACCACAGCACTTATAAGAGCTAGCTGTTTTTACTGTCTGGATTCTTAGGTTTGAGGGTTTTTTAAATGTATGTGCCTGGATGTTTATTATTAACTTCATCATCCAACAGACAGGTATTTAAATTACCTGAATGCAGTCAACTTACAATCTTAAGTACACTTATATTGGTGATATATTAATCATGAATTCAAGCTATGAAGTCTTATAACAAAGGTAACGCCACTTCAAGTTTCTTGCCCTGCTCTTTTTCTTTAGAAAGAGAATGTGAGATCATGATGGCATGCCTGAATATAACAATCAAATACTGGAAATTATCCAAATTATACAATAACTCTACCTAAGCAAAAGAGAGACATTTTCTGAAGCAAAGAGCCAGCTTCTTCAGCTAGAATAAAGCACTTCATTCCTTGCTTGGCTGGAACTGTCATTTTCTGGTCACTCCAGTATTTTTAAAATTCGGAGAGATGGCATATACCATTATAAAGACAAATCAGAAAAGATAAAAAGATAAAAAAAAATTCTTCTGTCAAGAATCTGGGGTTTTGATAAGATTTAGAAAGGGAAGATTATTTTTCTAATTCCTTTTAAAGAAGGACAGTCACACAGAAGATTATTTTTTTTCTCTGCTTTTCATATGTTAGTAAAATTGTAATCAGCAAATCAATTTACTTTACTACCAGGCCAAAACGGATTTCTTTTTGAAAGGCTGCATTTTCTTTAAGGGAGCCTTGCGTTAGAATAGTGGATTGATTTAAGTTATGGTGCAGTGTCATTATTGGTTTATTTCCTTCAACAACTTTCAAGACCGTGGGAATCTAAAATAACATCAGAAAATTAAACCCATTCATCCTAGAATGCAGTGCCTTTCTCTACTCACTGAATTTTCCTTTGCTCTTTAGTGCATTCTATATGTCAATTAACTTCTTGTTGCTTTGAAATGTATGTGCTATTTTTGATAAATACCAGAATTTTATAGCAGCTTGTCAACAGTAGTTGCCAAAAATTGGGGGACAATACTAATGTGCCTCCCATTCCTCTTTAGCACCAAAATAAACAAAAATAGAAAGACCAACTGAGTAGATGAAAAACTAGAAAACCTTCTGAAAGCAATGGGAGGCAGCAGGATTCCAGAATGGAGTTGGTTTCAGCCAAGAATATCGTTTCTTTTTTTGCAGAAAGGAATCTGGTAACAACTCAGAGTACAATGAAACAAACCGGGAAATGGTGCAACAGACCTCCCATGTGGATCACAGGGCCTAAATGGAAATGACAACTGTGACCATATTCAGAACAAGCAATGTGAAAGGGAAAGAGCTGCATCTACCAAGTGATGTCCTCTCCATGATGAATCTGGCCACCTCTAAAATGAGCTATCATCCTTGTTAATTTGAAAGAAAATGGGAGGAATTTAAACATAGGAGCATTTAGTTTGGAAACATTTTTTATGACCAGCACTATGGTCATAAATATATGACCATCACTATACATTTTTCGCTATGTATATTTAAGAAGTTTTGATCGTATTCCCTGATATGCTTCCTGCAATGAAGCTCTAGGAGCAGCTCCAGCTTCTTGTTTAATAAAGTTTTAATACATACACCAATGGCAGGCTATTATCAGCCATGAGACACAAGAGTGCTTGACTTCAGTTAAAAAAATATGTCCTACCGCTGTATACGAGAAGGACAGCATGATACGGTGAATAAAATACTTGTATCTCACTACTGAGATCAAGGTTCAAGGCTGCAGATGACCTTTATTAAATGGATTTAACTCAGCCTCTTCATCTGCCATGCAAAGGAATATATCACCATGCAGAACCAACATGACAACTTAAATTGAAACAAGACGTGAGCCTGTGAAGAAATGAATAATGAACTAGTTCTCAACACCTTCAAAGGCTGTTGTTTTCAGGTAGAAGATGAGGTCAGTGTTAGGTCAGTGTTCTTCTGAACTTCATCTGTCACAGCTTTGGAGGTATTTAACTGGTATCAATTTGGCAATCTTTAAAAGTAGAAATATTCACAATACACAATTAAAAATAATGAGATCCACCTGAACACATATTTACAGTGTGCAAAAGACCAGAACAGCTCTGACAGGGCATTTATCAGGTAAATAATACGTGTTTTATTTATAAATATTTACCTACTATACCAGAAGACTTATTAATATCCTTTCCAGTCCCCTGTGCACATGACATGCCTTTAAAAATAGGACCTGATAATATATTTACCTGAATGACCATACTAGGTCATTCTAGTATACTAGAAGATAAGCATACTAGAGGATAAGTCATTTATGTCTTCTTATGATATTTTCTAACAGGAAAATAATTATTAAAATGACAAGCAAATATTGTTATAACAATGATGGAAACTTAAAGGAGATAAAGTGAGCCAAGGCTACACTGCTATGCTAGATCTCACTCAATTTCCATCCAAGTGAGAATGCTCTAGGCTGGAGCAACTTGCCTACATGCACTGTACAAGCTTTTATGGGACTCTACCCCAGAGAGTGGTGCAGGATGAGCATTGTTTGGGCACACTACCAAACTCACAAATAGTAGCAATTCCTTGGCAGGACCTTTCCAGCACTTCCCTTGAACCATAGAAATATACCAAATGACACTATCCCTCCAGCCAGTATTAAAATACACCTCATAAATGAAATAAACTTTTTCCCTAAAAGTCACAGGACAAGGACACCTTGGGTCATGAGTCAAATGTTAAATATTGGGTGCTAGACTTCCTCAAACTGCTTCTACAGGGCTTAGGGGCCACATGGGGCACAATATCATGCTGATGGATTTGGACCACCTAAAAACTTCCTTGTTTGGTTGGGTTTTTTTGGTTTTGTGTGCTTGACGCTAGGGTACTTCGCTGGGTTCCTAGAGGTTCTTTAGTTATCTATCCTAGCATCCTTTAAAGCATAAATATTTTTATTTTACCATGGAGGGAGACTACAGGTGTGTTTGGGAATCCAGGCATGTCCCATGGCACAGCACAGCGCAAGCTGGAAGATTCAAAGCAGATCTGTTCAAGGGCAGGAGTCATGGGACAGAAGGCCCTTTCCCATGTCAGCGGTCAAAGGACACAGTACACTTTACTTACTTTACTCCTGTTGGCTTTTGACTTTGTGAGAATTTATGACAGAACGCTTTGTCATTCTCTGCCCTACAGTCTTCAGAGAGGTCCTCAGGCAACAGGAATCCCTATAGTTCAGTGCTCTGTTGTCAGATAGATGCCACAAAACCACCCCCTGATAACTCTGAAAGTCACAGGGAAATGAAGCGTAACTTAGCTTTCCTGTGAACGGAAAGCTCCACAAGAGCCAGGCAATGTTGTCAAGAGAAGTCACTTTCAGGAATTCAAGCCGTTTGTGTTGCTAGAAAAGTATACTCTATGTTATACAAAGCAACTCAAAATGCAAAAAATGCATCCAACACTCCTTAGGTTTGGGCTTGATTTCCCCAAAGTATTAGACTCACAGTCCTTGCATCACACTTTTCCAGATATCTCAGATGCAGACCTTTTCTGCACTTGGCTCTGGAGATGATACAAGATTTTGTATTATACAAGATACAAGAAGGTTGTCTTCTTTTTCAGACCAATCATCAACATGGCAATTTTAAAAAGGAATAAGACTAAATGAGGTTGTGAATCTTCACAGAGAACCATCTTTATGCTATTATTTCACCCTCATCTGTAAGAGCTTTGGTTTTAAAAAGGCATATATATTTCCAAAGACAGGCATTTGAGAGTTGAAGTAACCCTGCAAAGGGGGAGAGCTATTTGCACTAGTGGAAGCTCTTAAACGGCAGGATGAGTCTGCCTGGGGCTGTGTGTGCTACAGCTGACACAACCCCTGCCTTGTAATAGCAATGTTGGAGAGAGACTTTCTCAGTGTGCAACCAGTGGCAGGCACGGCCCCCTTTGCCTCAGCCAAGGCAGTAGAGGAAGTGCTGGCAAGCTCCTGCCCCAGAATAATCCAAATTATGTGACACTGCCAATCTAATTGCCTGCCTTTTCTAAACAGCTTTTACCCAAGATGCATCTTGAAATTAAGACAGATGAAGGGAGATCAGTCTGTGGTAGAGATCTCAGTGAGACTGAGCTTGATATTGGAAGAGAAGAATAGGACAAGAAGTTAATAAAGGTCTTTTGGAATAATTGTGTTAACCTAGGGCTGCTAAGAATGTCTGTTTTACTGTACAATCACTCACCAGCATCCTAGGGCTGTGCTCCATCTTGCCCTGCACTGTTACTTAGGGATGAGTAAAATCTGATCTCTGGACTGTAAAAATAAAAATCAATTGTGCTATGTTTTTCTCTATACCTGCAGAGGAAACCTGTCACCTGTTGAAAAGTGATAACACTTACTGTTTGGGTGCTGACCTCTGTCGGTGGATGGGACTGACAGGAATTGAATTGGTGGCAATGATTCACAGCAAAGACCCAGTTTCTGATGCCTGGTGCCACAGGCAGAAGCAGAAATGACGAGGGTATGCTGCCATTCACATTGCTTGTAGGGGACTCCACGAGTGGCGTGAAGCCTTGTAATTTCCTTTCTATTACTCAACTAGTTGAACTGCATGGTTCTCACTGAAACATAAACCTAAGTGCAGTTTTCAGGGCATTTTATGCCTGGGAAAGCTACAAACAGGTAGTACAGCCCTGTACTGACTGTAAAATCTTGGATTTTACTCCTTTTGCCCCATAAGTCATTTGAATGCTATCCTTGCAGGAGTTACCCAAAATTCAGGAGGACGAGGACACAATACCACTAAGAAGGAAAGGAAAAAGAGAGAGGAGACAAAGGGAGGAAAAAGGAAAACAAGGAAGGGAGCAAGGAAGAACAGACTCCATCCTGTCACAGCAGGACACATCTGTGGGCTCTCAAGGACCTGGCCCTGAGAAACAACATGGGCACAGTCACTGTGGAGCTCTGGTCTGACAGCTGAGGTCATCTTTTGACATTGACAGCTGTAAAGCTGTCAGTGTTGATAGATTCGCCGTTGTGAATGGAAAACAGGCCAGATGAATGGGTTCTCTTGACAGAGGCCTATGGCCACTGATGCTACCTAGGTGGGCCGCAGAGCATCCAACACACATGCCAATGGCTTAAAGCATTCTGATTCCTTTAAGCTCCCACTTCCAAACCACAAGGCCTAAGAGGGCATTTTTTTCCTAGCTACCTATTTATTAAGAAAAAAGAAGCTTATAGTGATGCTGAAGAGTTGCATTTATTCTTCCCTCCAAAACACCTGGAGTTACTTCCCTCAGAAGTTTCATACCTCAAAAGGCAAACAAAACCAAACATTTAGGCGAGACGAAACTTGGAAAATTTCACCCCCAAAGAGGGATTGTTCTGAAATTCATCTGCACATAAAACCAGGAGATTCTAATGAAAGCCTCAAAATAACCTATAATTACAGTTTGCACTATCTCTCAAGGAATAATATGCCTTATTACTAATGAAGCAGCAAATAATGTGGCACCCACTAGATGGAGAAAACCTTTTGTAGTTATGTGTAATTATATATAATTTTTGGCCATGACTTCAGAGTAAGTCTGAAACTGAGTGGGATTTTTGGTCCAGCTATTTGTTCTTGCATGATTTTAAATTGCAGTACTCCATGTAAGAAGTCAAAGAGCTTACCATATTGTGCAGTCTAAATTAAAATATGATATATGCCTTAAAATTATACAAGTAATTTTGCTAGTGTTCTTTGCATGACTTTTTCATAGAATCATAGAATATTTGGGTTAGAAGGGACCTTTAAAGCCTTCTGCTCATCTGTTGCTACCAGTTTGCCAGTTTTGCTCATCAGGGGAGGTACAATTTCTTTGACTGTCCTTTTCTGGCTGACACACCTGTAGAAGCCCTTATTATTCTTTGTGTCCCTTGCCATGTTCAGGGGCCTTCCTGACCCCATCCCTACACAGCCAAGGGTGGGTGTATAAAGGTGTGTGTGAATATGGAAGTGAGGGTGGACCAGAGGGAAGAAAATGGACAGAAATTTTCAGGAAGAAGGTGAGGGAGGTAGGAGTGTGGCTGGAAGAGAATTAAAGAAACTACACACCCGCCTATGTGTTCCCTGACGTCTCGCACAGTCTGATGAAAACCTACTGTCCCCTCTCGTCCTCTTCTCTCCACTGAGGTGTCTCTCAGCCTCCCTCACTTCATACTCAGACCTTTCACTGGACACTTTCATTTCTTATATCTCAAGAACTTACTTAACTTGCATTTATATTTCTTGCATTGGAAGAAAACTAGAGCTTGCTCTGCTCCTGTCAGTCCCATTTACAGATAGCTGAAGACTTCTCCATATTATGAATAAAATTAAATTTTGCCATTCTCAAAATAGGGACAAATATCTTTCATATAGTCTAATTCCTATCAATAGCAAAGTCTGCGGTGGTTGCATAGGAAGACAGTAGAGCACTGTGTATGTATTACTGGGAAGTTTGCTTGGTGTCTGTAACATGAACCATTTGTGGAAGGTGGTGCTTGTGGAAGGCAGCTTCTCAAGAAATAACATGTTGAAGAAGCTGCAGCTGCATCTGTGAGATCAGGAAAACCTCTTTCTCTTTTACTTAAAACTGTGATGTCATTGCTCTCCTATGCCTACTGCCATAGGCAACACGCTATGCCTAAAGCAAGACCTTTAATGAGAGCTTACTGGTTTTTACATTTGAAGTGGGATTCATTTAACCAAATATAAGTACTTATTATTATCTCTTAATAGAGAGAAGTATGGACTTCTAGCAAGTGATTTTTCTAATTCTAAGGTAGACAACTGACACAAATGAGATGAAAAGCTCCCTGAGCACGCTCTAAACATGTTTGTCTCCCAGAGGACTGCCTCTAGGTTGCCTGACTCATATACAGACAACTGTCCATCCTATCACTCAAAATGCCTGAGTAGACACAGAGAAATGCTTTCACCACCTATAGATAACACGGACACTTTTTTGGGGCAGTATAATAAATCCTGTGGTAACAAGGAGGAAGAGAATTTGCCCTGACATTTCTATTCTGAAGATACAGAAATTTTAGTGTTTATGTCTTTCCTACCCCAGCTTTCTTTTCCTGAATTTTAACTTTTTTAAGAGAAGTTGTGAAGGAGTGAAAGTTTCTCCTAGAAACAAACAAGAACATTTTAAAAATGAAAAATGAAAAGATAATTCTAACAGTTACAGCTGAAATTACAATAACTATGCACATAATTATCATAATAAATAACTGAAAACATCACAATTTACAGCATCCACATTTTCTTCTATGCTGAGAAATTCATGTCAGGTTTATTATAAAAGTAGGAAATAAAGATTATTACTTTGTGAAGAGGTAGTAAGCATTGTAAGCAGGAGTTTTAGAAAGCAGCAACAATTAGGAGAAGCTTTGCAAAATAATTTTCTTCCATGTAGTGAAAACACTTTCAAAAGGACTCAGTTTCTAAGAGTTCTGAAAATCTGATCTGAGGCATCATAATGGGAAATGATGAATGCAAAGAAGCTTAGAAAATCTGATCTTTATTTAAGTATTTTTAAACAAGAACAAAAAGCATAATACCTAAAATATTGGTTTAATGATTTAACAGTTCCTGTGCCTGTGCAGGCGCAGGTGAAAAAGATTCTTTTCCTCCATGGGGGAAAACTAAGAGGTTAATCTGCCAGTTGCACCTCCAGTAAATTAATTACAGTGTTCTGATTAATACAATAGTCATTGCAGTCCCTTCAATGATTCACACAAAATATAATGAGTTATAGCACCCAAATTCTCTTCTTTACTGACATCATGTTTAGGTCATACCTATAGAAGTAAGCCAGCAACTAGGACCATGCAGCTGCTTACTCACTCTCCTCCCCACTCCAGTAGGGGAGGGAGAAGAGGGAGAAAAGGAGGGGGGAAAAAAACCTCATGGGTTGAGATAAAGACATTTTAATAGAACAGTAAAGGAACAGGAAAATAATAATAATAATGGTAAAAGAATATACAAAGTCGAGTGATACAACACAAGTCGCTCTCTACACCCAATGATTGGTTGCACAGTTCTAGTTGCTGGCTCGAGTTAAACCATGACATTCTGTTTTAAAAGATTCTTGCTCAGCAAATGGAAACACCACTGGTCTACTTTAAAAGGAAAGATTGGGACCTCTCCCTTGTTGAAAAATCCCACTAAGGAACATATTTTTTTTGAGCATTCATCAGTACTTCATTTAAAAAATAACTTCTGCTAATGGCTCTTCCCAGCTGAATGCCACTATATTTGCCGACTTTAATTGATACGAGACCAATAGCTAATCCTGACATCACAGTGCTCAAGTCGGCATCATTCCTCATCTTTTGTTTTCTTTCCTTCACACCTGGCTGGAACAATTAGATACTGTATAGAGTGTCAAAGGCAAAGGCTAATAATTGCATAACAATAAGTTTTACAAACCCAGGAAAGATTTGATTGCCTGTCTGTAAAAGCCATTTTCTGCAACATTATTAGGCAGCTATTATGTGGATCATTTTAATCACTAATTAAGGAGATGTCTTGTCCTGTTTCTTCAGTGATAGCTACTAACACAGAATAATACAGTTTTAATCAAAGGCAGAGGCCTCATTTAAAATGGTAACAGTTGACCTCCACACACAGATTTTTGGTAGCAGCTGATTTCTCGGCTCTGTATGGTGATGGTTTACATAATTTCTAAACCAGCACCAAGGCTGATCCATATTTTTTTTTTTAGTTATTTCAAAACTATTTTATTGCTATGTAATAAGAAGGAGAATTCTCAATGGCACTGAAAGCAAAAAAGATCCAAGACATAGGTCAAATACATTTGAACCGCAGACTTTCCATACTCTCCGCACAGTGTTGGCGTATTTGATAGTATAATTGCAAACCACCCATGAGGCTTTCCCAAAGCCGTCTCCCCAGGTCTACACAGATCAGGTAGAACAGCTTCCTAACAGCTGCTACCAAAGATGAGGCCTCCCCAAATGCCTGCTGTCTGAGCAAAGCCCATGCATAGTCTTCCCTACAGTACAGGAAAATCTCACGTGAAATCTCCACACACTTGCAGATTTACCAAACTTGGCACTGGGTGAAGACTAGGTGAACTAGAGGATCTTTTCTATCTTTTGTCTCTGTTATTCTTGGATTTGCACTTCTGAGGGGGTGTTAAAGCTGGCAGAGACAAAGCACAGTCTGCATCTAATCACTCCAGCTGATGATTGCAGCAATAACCAGGTCAGGACAGAGTCACTGATTCATTTAGCATAGCTTTATCAGAAAGTTTGTAAAGTTACATAAACAGATGTATATAATTCTAAACTTAACATTACCAAAAGACCTAAAGATTTATGCTTTAGGCAACCATCTTTCACTGCCTCATATATTGTGGGGCTGCTGGAGATGGATTTTAAATGTTTTTTATGGCAGCAAAATGATTAATATTTCAAGTTTGGATATCTTCCCAAACTGCAGATTCTCTGGCCAATGGTGCACTTGTGTTTAAAGCCTCAGAA
The DNA here is from genome assembly GCF_964199755.1 of Larus michahellis. Classification (NCBI taxonomy): domain Eukaryota; kingdom Metazoa; phylum Chordata; class Aves; order Charadriiformes; family Laridae; genus Larus; species Larus michahellis. The sequence goes on from NC_133897.1 coordinate 152,981,017, forward strand.
AAGTGGAATGGTCCTGCTTGGTTATTAATGATTAATTTGTTATCCTTTGAGATGTCAGATTGTTTAACATTTACTAATGTCTTTTTTTTTCATACTACAGGTCAGCTATGGTGTCTTGTGTATAGCTATGATGCACCAATTACTACATAAGTCTGTTCGCAGCACTCCAAGTGTATTTCATTTCATTTCGTTTCATTTCTTTTCTTTTCTTTTCTTTTTTTTTTTTTTTAATTTTCAGGCAGTTTACTTGATTTCTTCTGTTATTGATACTGAGTGTACCCCAACCACTGCGCAATTAATTAAAATCCCCTCTTCTCCACTGAAACTTCCCAACCCAGCTGCCTCTTCCCCTTCTTAAACTGTCCATGGATCAGTGTAATATAAGTGCAAGAGTTCTTCACATCTAGTTTTTAAAAAGAAAATCTCCATCTTGTTTTGAACACATTACTGTCTTTGGGCGGTACATCAAGACTCTAACAGAGTCTGTGGATCACTGTGTTAAAAACTGTGCAAACAACAATTAAAAAAATAAAACCTTTAAAATTCTTATTACTTTAGTACTCACCCTCAGCCGCCCAATACTCCCCTGTCCTACTGCCTAACCTACTCTAAAAGCCACCCTTCAATGCTTAAAAACTGGTCTTCAGGCTAAGTTTCTTTCCAATACCCTAATACTCTGGGCCAACATCTACATTTACCATATAACTTTTCTAGCAGTTGTGAAGCTTGTAGTATAAGGAGTTAAACACTCCATCATTTTGAGGATGACCTAAATTAACACCTCTAATGCTTTAATTTCTTGTTTTGTCCTACCATTCCCTTTAATCTACAGTATTTGTGACAGTAAAGAATTAAGGATTGCTGGGCAATATTCATAAGATGTTAATAACCAGCTTTCCATTTCAAACAAAAAATATCTGCCCAGTTGACAGGTGCACCTGAGAATATCTGGATATGTTGAATATTCCTGTGGTCTTGAGATTGTTCTGTTTTGTTAATGGCATAAAAAGGATTAGCATGTTGGCATAAAGCAATTTGGGTGGAGAGTCAAATGTTAGTGGGGAACATGATGTGTCTCGGATCAGGTAGTAGTAAAAGTTGTAAGTCCTTACTTTTAACCATCTTCTGACTGGACTTATAAAAATAATTTCAATTGTTTTTAAACAAAGGTCTGGTTTGTGAGGATTGTGTAATTTCTTGGTTAAAAAGAAAAAAAAACGCAAAACCCCAAACAAATAAAAATCAAACTATCCAAAACCATTTTGGTGAGTACAATTTGGTTGCAAAATAAGGCACTCTGAGAAACCTTTCAACGTATTCAATCTACGAAGCAATAAATAACCTTCACACCTGATTTGTTTTAAATTAATGAAGTCTACAGCAGCTACCAGTTTGTAGTAAAATGAAACTGTTTCCCTACACAGTCGGGGTATCATAGATTTTAACAAATAGAGACATTCAAATCATTTTCACAGCAGTGAACTGAGTGATTTAATGAGGCTGAAGAAAGGCAAGATTGATTGAAAAACTCTGGAGTATATGGTATCTTTTTCTCAGATGGCAGTACGTATATTGAAGACAGAGAGGTAGGTAAATGAAGAAATAAGAGAACATCAATCAGTCCTTTATCATACCCCTGTACTGCTGCTAGGTCTTTGTCTAACATGCCATCATGTTGTCTGTATTAGGAAGGGAAGAGGACTTCATTCTTGTCAGTAAATATGTACAAAGCCACTGGGCTGGTAAGGGGCCAGTCAGCTATAAACTCTGACAGGTCTCTCTCTATCTCCATGTCAATGTTTTTTTTCAATACAGTAAATAGATTATGCCATCACAAGTGATGACTTTTTGTGTTGTATGTGGCCTGCATCCATATTTTCTTGATTATAGTAGATATTTTAGTGATGAAACACTTATCCTTTACATTGATAAGAACGTACTCTCCCTTATAAAAAAGCAGAACTCAAAAATAATTACCAGGAGAGTGTATATGCATAAACGTCATTGTCATGTAAAGATAGAAGCTGAAAATATTGTGAGCCATCTTAGATTATGGTGCTATAGAACATTATCAGAGAAATAATAGGATGGTTGAAAGAAGATAAGCCACAGTGGAATTAGTCCAGTAGTTAATTTTAGGCTAATACCAGCTTAAAATGCATTGTCCTCCAAATTAGTTCTTAATCAACATGTGGTCCCAATGAAGTACACAAGTTGTATATATCTATCTGAACAATGGTATCAGTGGAAGGAGATCCAGCGTTCATCTATCCTAGTCTTCTCTCTTCAACAATAAGCAGAAGGTTCTTAGAAAATAAATAAGAAATGGGAAATGAGAGTAGATATAAGCATCCATCTTCCAACAGTCAAAAATGTCAGGACTTCCTAAGCCAGAAACAACTTCTGGACTGTTATACTGGGTTTATTTGTGATGAATTTAATTTTCTTTATAGCAGTCCATACAGTGCTATGTTTTAGACCAGTGACCAAAACAGCATTAATAACACTACAATCTTTTAGCTATTGCTGAACAGTACTCACACATCAAGGCCTTCTTGGTTTCTCATTCTTTCATCCCAGTGAATAGGCCGGGAGGGGACACAGCCAGGACAGCTGACCCAAAATGGCCAAAGAGATATTCCATACTATATAGCATCATGCTGAGCAATAAAACTTGGGTGGTAGTTTTCCCAAAGTTGCCATTGCTTGAGGGCTGGCTGGGCATTGGTCTGCCGGTGGCGAGTGACTGCTTTTGCATAACTTGTTGGTGGGGGGTTTTGTGTTGGGTTTGGGTTTTTTTCCCCTCACTTATTAACCTGTCTTTATCTAGACCAGGAGTTGCTCTCTTTTGCTCTTCCAATTATCTCTCCCATCCCACCGGGGGAGAATGAGTGAGCAACTGGGTGGTGCTTATCTGCTTACTGGGGCTAACACACCGCAGGTATCCTATAGTCTCACTGCCAACAGCTCATTCTTTATTAATTTGCTGTCAATATTAATGACTGTCAGTTTTTTTCTTAACTCGTATAATTAAGTAGATTTATTCCATTTGAGGAGGCAGATCTACAATAACGATTTATGTAATCTAACAGCCATTTTAAGCATTTATGTCTAGCACTGGTAGACTTAGCATCAGTTTACTTCAGAACCATCTGAAGTAATAAAGGAGGAAGAAGAGGAAGCATAGTAGAAATGTCGGAAAATATAGGAAAGGAATGAACCGATCTCAAATCTAGGAGATTTCACCATCATTACATGGGGTCCCCGTGCTCTAGTACCCATCTCAGGAATCTCTCACCGTTTCTCTCTCCTTGTCCAAATGAATGATTTTTATATCCATGTAAGAAAGAGTGATTATCCTACGTGAGAATGTCTTGTCATTCAGACAAAGGATGACTTTCACTGCCTTTCAAAATTAACACAACACTAATATTCAATAAATTATTCTGATGCTCCTTTCTAATTTTTTTAACAAATAAGATTCGAAGATAACTTACTAGTCAGCTGAATTTTAGGAGAAGGTACATTGCTAAACACGCTTAGTGCTTAGCCAGACATCCAGGTTCAACACATGAGATGCATTTCTTTCTTTAGTAGGGTTAGCTAGATATCACTACATTCAGTTGTTTCCTATAAATTCTTCTTCAGGTGCAAATATATCCCTGTGCATCATACTCTTTACTGAAGAAAATACTCAAAACTGACTGTTTTCACATAAACAATTTTTACTTTAATAATGTTAACTTTCCAAAAGAAAAACTTTTTATTTAAGGTTTTTGAGTAATTTATTTCTGCTGGAATGAGCCCTTTCATTGCATAATGATTCCAAGTTAAGCTGCAACAAAACAAAGTGGGATATGGTCTGCATTTAGATCTGATGTACCAATGGAGACAGCACATTTCCTTAGATGTAGAAGTAGTGAAACAAAGATTGCATAGAAACAAACCTGCTTCTGTTACAAAATGAACATAGTGAGTCAGATTTTTTTTTTTAATTTAAGTTTGTAAGACATTTCAGTTCCAGGGTAGCATCATATAAAAGCAGCTAGAACAGAGTGATGTATAAATTATTTTTAGTAATGTATGAATGCTACTACTTACAGGTGCTGTCAGTTCTTTCAGCGTAGGGAAATTGATATGTGCTGACCTTACCCTATTTTTTTAGGTGAAGTTTGCATTAATCGTATGGATCTCCTCACAAGTTCTGTTGCAGGAGCTTTACAGCAGTAGTGCTCTGCTAGCCATTCTCTTCTCATTCACTCCAGTTATAAGCCAGAATAACTATAATGACTTCAGTGAAACTGTGTTGGCCACAAACCAATGCAACTGATAACAGAATTTGGTCCGTTTAGTTCAGTGGGCCTCCAACAAATTCTCTTCAGTGTCTTACAGAGGTGGGTTCTAAGCCATTTTAAAGCCATTCCTCCTACTTCTGAGGAAAATTTCCATACTATCTTAATTAATATTGTTTGCCATTAATGCCTCTCAGATGCACAGATACCATCAATGCTTTCAATGGCATCTGTATGCATTGTTTCTTAAGAAGTGTGGCTAGATTCAGTGATATACATCAGTAGTACATCAACATAAGTAACAAAGTAGTAATGCCAGTTGGAATCGTGCATTTTCACAATTTCAATTCAACGCAAGCCCAAGAGCCACTCTGGCCCTTTTCTTCTTCAGGCTCATGATAAGAAAATAAATTATTTGAGATTGATAACTAACATAATAATTTTAACACATATATTTTGCAAGCACAGAAATTTTATCAGTATCGGACTCATTACATTATTTATGTTAAATGTGGTTCTTGTTGAAAAACATTCCCTCAGTCGGCCATCCTGTGTTGAAAATATTAGGTAATGCTAAGTTAGCTGAGAGGTTTTATTCTCATTTTAAATAGGAAAAAAATATGTTTTAAAAATAGTTTAGTTGTATCCTGCAGAGTCACCAGAAACCATCTGTCTCTGTGACATTAGTGAAAAAACTTGGCTTGGGAAGTGCAGAGATGAGGCAGGCAAGAAGAGAGGTTGGATGAGGATGCAGGAGAAAGACAAGAGCTACTTCTCCTCCCTGCAGGTGAACAGAGTAAGGATGTGGCTGAGCAAGAAGGGTGAAACTGGGATGAGATGAAGTGCATGTTGGAGCTGCATTAGAGAGCGTGGCGGGGGAAACTCTGCCATTAGAAAAGGCAAGACTGAGACAGGCTCGGAATAAAACTGGCTCAAGATTCTGCACTCAGTTAAACACCTACTTCTTCAGTGCCTAGAACAGAACCAAATTAATTCAAGTCTCAACAGCCCTCGGCTCTCTGCCTGTACGTGCGGCATCTGTTGCTTTGTGTGCTCACACAGACGCTGACAGCATAGTGTTGTTACCAGTTGCTCTAGTAGCTCCAAAAGTAAAGATTTGTGTAGCTGGTATAAAGGCTGGCTTGATAACAATGTTTAACAGATTGGATGTGGGCTTTTGAAATAAATGTCCCAATAATCCCTACTTTCTGTAGCATGATTATCTTTTGGGAGTGGTTAGGAACCAGACTCCTGCGTGGAAGTAAACCAAAAGATGAATCCTGAATCTGTTCCTTTCTCTAAGGGCAGCCAATCCATGAGATCAAATGAGAGCTAGTCTGAAGTAAATCTCCCCAAAATGGCTACAGCGGATATCATTTCTTTAGTGTCTGCTCTGCAAAGTGGACTCACACTCATTTCCCAATGAGACATGGCTTTGGATTCCACTACTGCTAATCACCAGTGTGATATACTATACATATATTTTATCCTTTAAAAACGTAAGACATGTCAGAAGAAAGTTATCATCAGAAAAACAAATGAACAGAGTCTAGGAAAGCTATAATTAAGATTACACGGGAAAACTTAATTGGTACATTCACAGTGCATAAACATGTATACATACCTGTCATGTTTAGATGTTGATTGCTTTTAAGTACTCAGTTTCCCTTTTCCCTCTCCGTAGGATCCCTTCTTCCTTCATGGATACTGTTCCCTTTTATAATCGGTGTTTTATTTTCTTATTAGTGACCTGACCCTGTCTTCCCTGCACATTAGTTGGACCTACACTGAAAACTGAATTATTAGTTTACTTCATCTGATGTTCATTGCTGCAACAGGGAGATGTTAACAACTCTAACAACTCAATTTGTTACTGTTACCTAGTTAGAGTAAGGTTGCACAACCAACTTTATTCCAAACGTTACTTCATTACCTTATTTTTGAGTGCTTGATTTTGCAATCCTAATATTTGTAATTGTTTTCTATAAATTAAGTAATAAATAAAATTAATAAATAAAATAAATCTATTCAATTGAATATATGTCAGTTGTGTCTGCAAGTACTGAGCACCTTTGAAGGTGCCCACTTCAGATACACTGAAGGAAAAAAACCCCAGCCTTGCTGTATGGTGCAGCACAGTGCTATGCTACCTTTTTACAATGAGGGTGGTATAGCACTGGAACAGGTTGCCCAGAGAGGAGGTAGATGCCCCAACCCTGGAAATATTCAAGGTCTGGTTGGACGGGGCTCTGAGCAACCTGATGTTGTTGAAGATGTCCCTGCTCGCTGCAGGGGGGTTGGACTAAATGACTTTTAAAGGTCCCTTCCAACTCAAACTGTTCTGATTCTATGATCTGATGGTTCTACGCCTGCATGATTTATGGAAAGCTTTTATTTTCTTTTTAAAATCTTTATCTTTTTTTTGTGACCAAAGAGGAAAATTTTAAAATTACATTTAATTCAGTCTTACAAAGCAATTCAAAAGCAGCTTTTGAAGCAATGATATACTTTCTTATGTGTGAGAAACCCTAGTAGATAAGGATCCAAAGTTAATCTTTTTAAGGTATATTTAACAGTAGTATCATTTCTATTAACAACTGTTTGTATGCAATTTATAAGGCAATTCAAAATCACTAGTCAGAACTAATGTAATCTCGCTATAATCCTTTTCTTGGATCGGAGTTATGGGCTTTGCTTCTTTGCTTTTAAAGCATGGGTGAATGACTTGAATCTAGGAGAATGTCTTACTGTTGTTTGCATCAACAGTGAATTTCATGAATATCATGAAAGAAATTAAGATCTTGATGCAGCTAAAAAGAACACTAGCAAATGAAATTTATTACTTGCAAACAATATCCTATTTTACATCCTTAAAAATCATTGCTGTGTGGTTTTAGGATGATACAGGATTAGCCACGGGTGGCAAGTAGATAAATGCCACACAGGTAGTGTAGTAACATCTGATCATTAGCACATGGACTTTGAAAATTTATTTCACTGTAAATAAAGTCAGGAGTTTCAATTAGTTTAAAACAACAGTAGATGTAAAGGCTCCTTCTTCACAAAGAATAAAACTCATAAAGGTTTCAGAGTGAAAGTACAGTCTGCTTTTGCTATGAGGCAGTTATAGCAATCACAGCATTAAAATGAATGCCCTTTTAAAAAGCCTTTTCCTCCTGAAGTACCTACCTATGATATTCCAAACAACTGTATCTGCCTCTTGGCACCCATTTAAGATATACCTGGCAAATGAAAACTGAATTAACAATAATACTGTAAAAAACCCTAAGGCAATATTGAAACTCTATATACTTAGAGAAGAAAACCGTTATTCTCCAAATGGCTGGCAGCACCATCTCCAGGCTATATAGTAACAGCTGCCAAATAGTAACAGATGCCAAAGAAAATGATTACTTATTTCTTTCTTCTCAATAGATAACCTTCAGGTATAGGTATAATGATTTCAGGCTCTCTGATTTTCTGGCTTACTTTCCATACGTATTACATGCAATAGCCTCAACACCAAAACTTGCATATCAATCACATACAGGATAATTGAAAATATACCCAGGGTTTAATTTATTGCTCTAGTTTACTGCATTACACGTGTAAATGCTACATTCCTCTGAGGAACTGAAGTGATCCGAAAGACTGAGTCCTGTTATTCACAGAGATGTTAACTGAAGTCCAGAAAAGTCATAGAATCATAGAATCATAGGGTGGTTTGGGTTGGAAAGGACCTTAAAGATGATCTTGTTCCTGCCATGGGCAGGGATACCTTCCACTAGACCAAGTTGCTCAAAGTCCCTTCCAACCTGGCCTTGAACACTAACAGGGACAGAGGTTGCATCTCTGGGCAACCTGTTCCAGTCCCTCACCCCCCTCACAGTAAAGAATTTCTTCCTAACATGTAATCTAAATCTACCCACTCTCGATTTAAAAGCATTACCCCTCATCCTATCCCTACATTCCCTGATAAAGATTCCCTCCCCATCCCTCTCGTAGGCCCCCTTCAGGTGCTAGAAGGCCATAATAAGGTCTCCCCAGAGCCTTCTCTTCTCCAGGCTGAACAACCCCAACTCTCTCAGCCTGTCTTCGTAGGAGAAGTGCTCCAGACCTCTGATCATCTTTGTCACCCTCCTCTGGACTCACTCCAACAGGTCCATGTCCTTATGCTGGGGGTGTCCTGAGCTGGATGCAGTAGTGCTCCAGGTGGGGTCACACCAGATCACAGTAGACGGGTAGAATCACCTCCCTCGACCTGCTGGCCACATTTCTTTTGATGCAGCCCAGGATGCAGTTGGCTTTCTGGATTGCAAGTGCACATTGCTGGGTCATGTTGAGCTTCTCATCAACAAACACCCCCAAGTCCTTCTCCTCAGGGTTGCTCTCAATCCATTCTCTGCCCAGACTGTATTTGTGCTTGGGATTACCACGACCCAGGTGCAGCACCTCGCACTTGGCCTTCTGGAACTTCATGAGTTTCGCACAGGCCCACCTCTGAAGCCTGGCCAGGTGCCTCTGGAGAAGATCCCTTCCCTCCAGCATGTCGAGTGCTTCACACAGCTTGGTGTTGTCAGCACACTTGCTGAGGGTGCACTCAATCCCACTATTCGTGTTGCCGACAAAGATGTTAAACAGTACCGGTCCCAGTACTGATCCCAGAGGAACGCCACTCGTCACTGGTTTCCATGTGGACATTGAGCCGTTAACTGCAACTCTTTGAGTGCAACCAGCCAGCCAGTTCCTTATCCACCGAGTGGTCCATCCATCAAATCTGTGCCTTCCCAATTTAAAGACCTGGATGTTGCGTGGTACAGTGCCAAACACTTTGCATAAGTCCGGGTAAATGATGTCTGTTGTTCTCCTCTTATCTACCAATGCTGTAACCCTGTCGTAGAAGGCCACCATTTTTTTCAGGCATGACTTGCCAGTGGTGAAGCCTTGTTGACTGTCACCAGTCATCTCCTCCTTCTCCATGTGCTGGAGGAATCCAGCATGATCTGCTCCATGATCTTGCAGGCCACAGACATGAGACTGGCTGGCCTGTAGTTTCCCTGGTCTTCCTTTTTTCCCTTTTTGAAAATGGGGGTTGTGTTTCCCCTTTCCCAGTCTGTGGGAACTTCACCAGACTGACACGACCTTTCAAATATAAGGCCATCGAAGTAACTGTAACCCTCCTTCCTGCACTCGCACATTTTGGGCAGCGTTTGGCCTTTTGTCTAACTCCATCCTTTTCTAGGCCCAGGGAGTTCCCCAATGCTTTGCTGCTCTTTGATCTCTTTTCTTCGACTTGGCAAAGCAATTGTACCTTAAGGGTGGAACAGAGGAATCTTGCACTCACAGACATAAATCTGGCGACTGTGTTTAAATTCCTGTTAGGATCCTGCTTATCTAGGCGACTCTTTTACTTTTCTTCCTTAGCAGCTTTGTTGATCTAAGTCCACGGGAAGCAAATGCTCAGACATATGGATACATTAAGAAACAATATATATATATTTTAGTTTATCACAATCTAGTGTGCATTGGGAATAATGGAGTGTTTCTTTTATGCCTTTAATATTTGAATACACAGAGGTATCTTTGCTTTACTTATTCCAGGCTGAATTCTTATTGTCAGAATACAGGGAGACGGAACATAATAAAGTATCATAACAAAGTGATACTAATATTTTCTCACTTCTACTAAAGGTTCTGCTATATTTTAGGGTCATATTAGTTGACTCCATACGCACCAATGGGCTTTGTTATCTTCAACTCACCTAGTACATCAAGAACCCTCCTCTCTTCCCCAACTCCCAGGCAGAAAGACTTAACAATTTCTACCACCGAAGTGTTATCACATTTCTATTACACTTATCCCCAAGACTATCTACATCTATTTGTATGAAAATCTGATCCTTTCCTATATTAACAATAATTTGCATAATCTGGAAGTACAGTAAATGTACATATAATTATTTCAAATGAAACCATAATGTCATTAAACAAAACAGATCTTAACACCATTTCCTGGACAATTCATTTAAAATTGTTTTTGATCCTAATAACTCCTATTCATGACTCTCTGTAGTCTTTGCTTATCTATCTTTCAATTCTAGTATTAATCTCCTTCTACTCCACCTTAAATCAGAATTTGCCTTTGCAAATTCCTACTCAATAGTGTAGGTTCATTGTACTACACTTGCCTATGAACAGTTATTGAAAAAGGATATTAGTTTAGACTGACATTACAACTTTAACTCACTTGGCCTGTGGAATGAAGATAAAGTTTCCCTCTTATAATCAGTCTTGGGAAAAAAAGAGCACTATTAATATTTAGGAAATTTTATGCTGCAGTGATGGAAGAATGTTTCAAGTGAAGATTTCCTTACTTTACTTTTGGTTCCTACCTTGTTTGGGCAACAGAGTAACATGATTAGTAATACAGCTGTTGTCACAGATCTAGAACAGCAATCCTGATATTAACCACATGTGGAAAAACTCTTTTTCTGAGGTTATGTCATGATCAAAATGCTGCATGGAAGTCACTAATGTAGTCAACAGGATATTTTCCATTTATTTCAAAGGACTGTAGATTCTAACACAATTTAAATCTCTGAATATACTGCATATTGCTCCTCCAGCCATGGAAAATCTTCACCTCCACAGTTACCACTTAAAATATCACAGGAACCTCTTCAGAGTATAGGATTACAGTACCACATCTGATTCACAGTCTGATAGGTAACTTCTCAATCACGGTTTGACTGAAATGCTATAATCCTAACCTCCACAAACTCTCCTCTCTACAGTGAGAAATTTTTGTTGCAGTGAATAATGTCTGTGTTTGTCATTTCTGGGAATATAAAGGTAGGGAAAAGGTGGAAAGTCACCCAAATATGGATTTTAGGGGATATTTAGCTGTCATAAAATTTATTTTACAAACCTCTACAATGCACAAGAAGCAGAGATAAATCTGAGCAAGTTAAAATACAAAGTACCTTCTGGATATGAAACAGCAGCAGAATTCAGTACTTTGCAATATTTCTACACTTTATTCAGTACATATTTTTTCCTGTTTTGCAGGTCAGGGTCTGAAGGAATAGAAATTACTTTAGAGGACAGCCCCACACCTTAACTAAATTAAGGGCCTTGATTCTAAACATTTTAAGTACAAAGTATTTTTACCTAAATTGAACCTCCAAATTTAGGTGTCCAGTCCAAGCTAGGCATACACAATGAAGAGAGATATTTGTCTTCAGGTGATTCATTAGAGATTTAGGGAAGGATGCCTGTGTTTCTGGGAGCATATCAATTTACCAACATGCCATGTATGTGCTCCACAATCTGAAAAGAAACAATTTCCGTTTAGTTTCTGACCCAAGCCACATACTTTACATAAGATCTTTAATAATCAGCTTTATGTAAGTAATTCTTTGTTTTAAGAAATACTACAGTGCAAAAGTGTAAGGCCAGTACTACCTGGCAGTCAGAGCAATCCTTTAGCCCTTTAGCCCTACCCATACGAGTACGGAGTCTTAAGTACATCTTAAAGACATTTTCCAAACACATTTGACAGGGGATCTATAACAGATGATGGAGCGTTGCATGTTAGTCTTGTTAGGCAGCTCAGACTCGCACAGACGCTCACTCACTCTCCCCCTGGCAGGGGGAGATAATTGGAAGGGGAAAAATGAGAAAACTTGTGGGTTGGGACAAAGATAGTTTAACAGGGATAGCAAAGCTGTGCGTGCAAACAAAACAAAACAAGGAATTAATTCACAACTTCCCATCAGCAGGCATATGTTTAGCCATTTCCAGGAAAGCAGGGCTTCATCATACATAACAACAGTAATTTGGGAAGACAAATACCATAAGCCCAAATGTCTTCCTTTTCTCCTTTCCTCCAGCTTTTATTGCTGAGCACAATGTCGTATGTTATGGAACAGCCTTTCGGTCAGTTGGGGTCAGCTGTCTCAGCTGTGTCACCTCCCAACTTCTTGTGCACCCCCAAACTCCTGGCAGGGCAGTCTTGGTGCTGTGTAAGCACTGCCCAGCATAACTAAAACAGTCTTGGTGAGAAGGTCTTGGTGCTGTGTAAGCACTGCCCAGCATAACTAAAACATTGATGTTTTATCAACATACTTTTGGTCATAAATCCAAACCGTAGTACCATACAAGCAACTATGAAGAATATTAAATCTAACCAGTATAGTTAGGAATGAATCCTTCTCCATTGTTAAATGAATTTATAGCAAATAAAGATTGAAATATTAGCTTCCCAAAATTCTTAAGAGGCTGGCAATAAGTTAAAAAAAGATTGAAGAATTTATCAACTAGGTCAAAAGCTTTCAAAAGCTTTTTTTTATTTCCAAAATGTTAAAAAATCACATTAAAGGGTTTTGTCAGCAAGCTTTTTCCAACTGAAAATTAAAGAAAGAGTCACTAACACATGTTTTTCTAATGGCATCAGTTATTCATTTGCAATCTTTCATGACATGAAGTAAGAAATTGAATAAAATAGGGAAAAATGTAAGTTATGCCTTATTTGTCTAGATGCCTCTCCTGAAGTTAGAACCATCTGCAAACTTTATTTGCTACATTAGACAAATGAGTGATTTTTCTTTCCCAGGGCTAAACCCATTTTTAATTTAATTGAGGAGCACATACAGTTTGTCCTCTGTAATAACTTCTACAACTATTCTCCTTTGACTTTGACTTTGCCTCAGGCCCATGTATTTTTAAGCTGCAAAATACAAACAGGTATGCTTTATCTAATCACAATAAGAACCAAATATAACAGGCATCTGGAACACATTTTTATGTGATACCATTGTTTCAATAAGTTTCTCTGCTGATTGATTTGTTACAAGTATAGTAGGAAGTGAGGCATTTATGTTCTGTCACCAAACAAATTGACTGGTCTCGATTAAACTTTTTATGGAAAATGCCAATATTTATAGATGGAACCTAATTCTTTCAGAATTCCCAGCATCATTAACCATCTTAGGACTGGCTATGTTCAGAAGATTTTTGCTAGGTCCTTGATTTCAGTATGGTTTAGCTTCATAAAAAGGAAGGCAGAACAGAGTTATACTCCTGCTGAATCTCGTGGTAGATCTATTCTATGTAACAAGTAGAGCTGGATCTTGAATGTGCTTGACATGATGCATGGTTTATATGACCATTCTGGCAAAAAACAGATTTCTATAAATGTTTCATTCAGAAAGATGTACAACAGCTGCTTATTATGTATGTATCAATCACTACGTTCTTTCCAACTGTGCTAAACTCTTGAGTAACTTGCATGTGGAATTTCACAACACGATTAGGTTTTCTCATCAAATCATACTGAAGGAAGAATTCTGAAAAACAAGGCAAAAAGTAAAGCCAAGAGCTGCAACAATGACTGAATAATGATCTGAACTTTCCTCATCTACAAAATATAATTAAAAAATCTGAATTTGGGAAATTCAAGAAAATGAAAAAATACTTTCTTTGACAGGACAGAGAAATGTTTAAGCCTCCTACCTAAGTTCTAAGTATGGGAACTATCTCAAAATAGCTATCCAATAAATACTACTGAGGGCAATTGATAACATTAAGTTCTAAAACCAGTAACACAGTACTCAGAATAAGACAGCCAGCAACCCAGGTTGTTAGATATTAATTACATAATAATGCATGCAGTATATCTGTAACATGATAACCCTTCTGCACTATGAGTGGGTATTCAAACAAAGCATTAATTCTTAATCTATGTCCAGTTCTGTTGATAAATGAGTTTTTGTACATTTTGAGAAGGAAATAAAAGGTAGAAAGCGAGCAAGATATAAATTAGCCATCAGCACACCAGTGATAACTCTTGAGGAATGCAATAACATTTTTTATTCTGTATGTTCTGCCAAAATCTGCTGTTTGGAGGTTACATGGGCCATTCTTTCCTGTGTCTTAATAATCTACCCCTTCCAGAGGAAATAAAATCCACTGAGATGTTTGGACACAGTGCTCCAGATGTGTTCTCACAAGGGCTGATCAGAAAGGAAGAATTATTTCCTTCAACCTGTGGGCCACACTCTTGCTCGTATTGTCCAGAAGGCTGTTGCCTTTTTATGCACCAGGACCCCTAAGTCCTTTCCTGCAAAATTACTTTTCGGTGAGTTGGACCGCGGCCTGTACCAGTGCATTGGATTTTTCTTCCCAAAAGGCAGGATCTGGCATTTCACTTCATTGAATTTCATGAGGTTTCAGTCAGGCCATTTCTCCAGTCTGCTGACTGCTCCCATCTTACTGGCTGCTCCCTTAATTTTGTATCACCTACAAATTTGCTGTGAGTGCTTTCCACCTCATCTGTCAGGTCATTAATAAACATGTGAAATTGATATTGGCTCCCATTGTTTCTTCACTGATTAATGACAAGCTGCCAGCCATGCTTTGTACTGCTGATCACAAACCACAGACCCTAGTGGTCCAGCCAAGTTTCCACCTACCTTATAATCCACTGATCCAAATTATGATAAATATTGCTGCAAAAGTACCATTTCAGTAGAACAACTAGCCCTTGAGTAGTCTAGCCAAAATTCAGTTTAGTTGGGAAGCAGTTATGAAAAACTAGAGACTTCGGATTTTCACTCTTAGTCAGAGGTTTTACTTACAATGACTAACAGGGATTCTAGAAAACTAGCTTTGGTTATAGATCTTTAAAATGGCAAAATTTAAGTAAGACAAATCCATCCTCACTTAAGAACCTTCCATTTCAAAACTGTAGAGAGTGCCTGACCTAGCAATCCTTCAGAAAGAGATGCAAGTATCTGCAAAGAATTGCAGAACAAATGGAATATAAAGCAGAAATCATTCCTGTATTTCTGCATTGGTCAGGTATCATCTCATTGAGGAACTGCAAAATGAGAGGTGTATAGACCACCAACTGGAGAGGATCTAAAGGACAGTCAGAATGCTCAGGAATGTTGAAAAGGTATTATGTAAGGAAACATTGAGAAACCTTAAGTCATTTTGCCTGTGCAGATCTCTCCAAGTTTCTGGTGGAGATAGCAAGAAGTAATGACCTTAAAATTCAGCAAGAAAGGTAAGATTCAGATATTAGGAAAAGGCAAGAAAAGGAAGCATTTAAGCAAACTGCCAGACAGCTGTGGAATATTTCAGTCCCTTAAGAACATACTAGAGAAACTCTAACACACACTGCAGTGCCCTTAGTCTCAGGATCTCTCCCAGTCTTGTTTTCTGTATCTGTCAGTGCTGTGGTCACTGTGTTAGCAGATGCTTCTAGATAAATATTCCTCTATTTTGTGGCTAGCTGGCGGGTAGCTTTCTTCCTCTCTCATCAAGCATGCAATGACTGTGCACCAAGCTATTTGATCAATCTGGACAAAAACATAAGAGCCCGTAAGAGCTCTTGCCTTGACAGCAGGCAGCATCACAAAATTACCATTTTTATTTCTGACTGTTGGTAGAAAATAAACAAGACATTAATTCTTTTATAACCAGTACGCAGTTCTGTAAAGGAGTGTAGATTTATTTTATTTTTTTACATACAGCTACTTTCAAGCATGGGATCATTTAACTAACATTTACCACTCATTTTGGAAGTCTTTAAGCATAAGCATAAAAAGTGCATAAACAGAATAATCTTTTGGTCTACAATAGCTCAGAGTAAATAAATAACTTTTGGTATTTGATTTGTCATCAGTCACAATATTCTGTTGATCAGACAAGTAAAATTAACTCTTTAATAATTTTTTCTGTGTAACAGATATGATAAGTAAGCAATTCATTTATGGATAAAGCAATATTAATGAATAGTAGTCCATATCACATATTCTTACAGATACATGTTAAAAACATACATCAAACTATCTAAGAGACAATGATGCAGTTATCCTGGATCTCCAGTAACTCCTCGGTGTACTTAACAAAGATACACGGATTATAGTTACATTTGGAAGAAAATTTTCCAAATTCCTTTAATATATATTTTATATTTGTATTCTGTTATATTGTACTGATTTAGTTTTCCTTGGTTTAGACTTGAGTTCTCTGAGGAAATTGTTCATACCAGTAGAGCCATAGTCGCTAGATCACCTTTAACCTCATCAGTGGTGCCCATAAGCAAAGCTGAACATGCAGACCAGTTAACTTATGAAAAGACATTTTAGCTAACCAATAAACAGCCCTGCTATGAATATCAGCCTGTGATCATCAAGACACATATCCTGTGTTATCTAGGATCCTCAAGGAAGAGGTCATAGTCTCAGCACCTGCATGACTATCTGTGCAAATACGGTGACTCCTGCTGCCAGTAAGGTGCTCTAAGACAGGTTTCTATGAAGTAGCAAAAAAGAGATTCAGTCTGGAAAAATTCATCAGAGGAACTAACATAATAAAACTCATGAGGCATACTCTTTATCACAATATGGAAGCATCAAATTCATGTATGCCTTCGTTCAATTCATCTTCCCAGACTGAGGAAGCCAGACCTAAAGTCAGCTACTACTGTAGAAATAGAATGGTTAACACTCAGTTATTGTGCAAAGTCTGCTGGACTGTATAAATGAAGGAAAATCGCTTCCTTCAGAAAAGTTATGACATCACTCTGGATTTACAGTACCACAAAGAGGTTCCATGACTCGCATTTTCTGAATCCAAACATGAATGGTTTGTGCTGTATGAGTGGCACTTGCATGACCAGGATATGAGATTTCACAATCTTTGAATAAACTGTCGCATTCTTCCCATGAAAGTGTAAGACCATCCAGCGGAAGTCTCAGACTTATGTAGAACAAGGCATGGACAAACCACCAGGAATTTTCTTCCTACCTGCAACAGCTGCAGAGCAGTGCATTAAAAATCACGGAATTCCCTTGATAGCTTTCCAGCTAATATCCCGCAAGTAACCGTCTTTCCAAGAAAATACAAGGGGAAATATAATGAAATTATGAGCCTAAAGGTTATACGAATGTCCATTCACATGCAAAATCTAAATGTCAGCTTTCTACACAACATTGTAGTCTACTGCCTGTGCTCATCCTTAACAGCTACCTTTTTACTAAGCTTTCCTTCTGTAAAGCTTACTTCATTTACTTCAGATAAATTTTGCTGGTACTAGAGACTTTAAAACTAAAAGATCTGTATAAGCAGAAAGCTTATTTTACTATTGTGTTAAAATGGGGAGTTCATGTGTAGTTTGAGGTTGGAAGGTAAGGAAAGACGAAAATGAGGCCCCTTCACTTTGACAGCTGAATTCCAACAGCACTTGGAAGAGAGAGATAAGATTAAAACCTCCACCATTCATAAAATGTTCCATTTAGCCGAAATAGTCCTTATCTTTTGGCTTTATAAGATAAACTTCTCTAACACAAACTGTAATTGTAGGAAGTATTTCAAGAAATAGTTACATTAAGAAGGAACGTCATGTAATAATATGCATAATAAATACTGTAGACATTAGCAGGTTTAATTCTTCTGAGGAGTCCATGCTTGCCCTGGTCATTGGCTGATGTCCAAGGGGAGAAGACATTTGTTTTTAAAGGTGATTGATTACTTTTGATAATGCTTTGCCAATACTTACTTTGTAAATCTTTTATAGTAAATCTTCTCCTCCTCCACCCCAAAAGTAGGTCTTCAGCCATTTCTCATTTTCTATCTTCTACATTAATACAACTTCAGCTCCTCTTCCTGTAGGCCAGTTTCTTACATCTTACACTGCTTGAAATTAACTGTGAGTGGTACCAAGGAATAAGTCACATAGTAGGTGTTCATTTTTGTCATTTATACTGCCTAATGAATCTATTGAAAGTCAAATATTTTTTGTTTTACTTATCTTACTCAAAATCAATAGGAATTCTTGCACAAACAGGCTAGCTAAATTGTATCTTACCAACATATGCCACCTAGTTAATTCAGTATCAAAGTCATACATTTTGCAGGCTAACAATTAAGTAATTGTTATTTTATTTCTCATGACCCATAGAACTATAATTAATTAAGATGTAGTTAGCATTTGCTAGGTTAATAACAGTAATAATAATAACAATAAGAACATGCTTATAATACACATACCCTGTTCTTTGCATAGTGTAGTATGTCCCCACCTTCAATGAGTGTAGGTTTCTGCTTGTAGTGTAGGTTTGGCATTTAACCACTGGTTCATGACACAGCAACACTACAGAAAATTACATTTGAGGACATGCTCAGTGTGTAGCTGTGATTGTCTCAGCCCTCCTTTCCCAGGTAGTGGTATAGAACATTCCCACATATGTAGGCGATTGCAATCTGCCCATTTGGTCTGTTTTGAGGGTACCATGAGGAACCCTGTTTTAAGCGTGCCATGAGTTGGAGGAATTAATAGTTAAGTTATGTCAAATGTTCTTGGATTATGTGTGTAAGAGTAAGATCATTTGTGTAAAAGTCCTCCTTTCACAGCTATGCATTATGGCTGTAGATGAATCAGAAGAACTCTATCCCAAACTGGAGAAATTCCTAAACAGTAGTAAGAGAATTCCAAGAGTTAGTAATGGCTGTTAATTTGCTTCTATTGCTAACAAAGCATTTCTAGGTATCTGCATTTTTCATTAGATGCAAAATTAAATAGAGCTTTGTTACCAAATCTGAATACAGGCAGTGCAATGGTTTGTGCATGGTGATTGTACCTGGATAAGGAAAAAGTAGTTCTCAAATTCACAACTGAGGGGAACTTTAAAAAGATGTCATAATACATATTTGGATGGAAAATCATAAATCTTCCCCTTCCTTTCTCTTTTCAAGCCTTCTTTGTACTCTAAAAAGCAAATAAACTCTACAAACCCAAACTGGCACAACTGTCAAAGTTATTAAGAAATTTTGTTAATTAAGGGTAGCTTTCCTAACCTTCTTTGAGTTTCTTTCCTGAATGATTCATTTTGATTACACGCTCTCTGTTCTCTCCAGCTGCTTCACGTGGTAGTTTTCACCGACTTATTTAATATTGCTGAGGTTCCTTACCTTTTGCTGACAAGGGTTTTAGAGGGCTGTGGCTGGAGGCTGGTGTTCAACATTTACCACAAGCTTGTACAAAGGTCTGATCAGAAATACAGTTAGACTCGCTTAGAATTTCCTCACCCTAAACAATAAACGACCCTTTCAGAACGACTGTGGGCAATGTGAGTCCCTTTGTTCTTAGTGGATAAGAAGTGCTTGACTTATTTTTAAAAATCTGTGGGGTTTTTTGTTTGCGAAATAAACTAAAAACTAAAATTAAAAAAAGCACTTTAATTCTGCAATTTAAGTATCTGCAATGTAAGTTCATAGCCTTGTAAAGGAGATGTTCATGTTCAATTAATAAGTTTTTAAATCATTTTAAACAGATTACTTCCACGTATTCTGTTTAATAGAAAATTTTCTTTTCTTCTCCACACTTCGGAGTTCACTGACATTACTGAGCTCTTTGAAAAAAAAGGTATTTCTTAGCAGCAGCAGCAAAAATGCATAAAAACTATCTGTATGTTCAGTCCCAACTTTGTATTCCAAACAGTTGAGTCCACACACATGTCAATAGCTTTTGCTTGAACTACTCTGAGTCTTACACATACCAACACCTGCCTTGAGTCCATGCATTGATGCAGCTAGCCACTGCTAGCCACTATTTATGCAATTAGCTGCTTACTGAAAGTGGAAAATAAGAGTCAGTTTTAAACCAACACAGAGAAGGTAAAACCTCAGTCAGTCCTTAATCCAAGCAGCGAGGAAGCAAAGAACGTGCCCAATGGAGCCATTAAATACAGGAAGGATATTTATATAGCAATATACAGTGATGGTGTTTCTTGTGTATAATGTATACAAAGAAAGGGTTTTATGACTTGCTTTTGCAATGAGTTGTGTACTTTGCAGAGTCACTGCCATAAAAGAAGATGAGTAATCTACTAGCCCTCTTGTGCTCCTAGCTGAAGTTAAGTAACATTTATGATACGTTTGGCATGTTTGTATTGAGTAGAGGTGATTTTTTTTCCTCGAAATTAAAGTATATGTATGGTACAAGTACATTCACAACAGTCTGCTTTCACTTATTTTAAAACATTTATGGATTTTTCTGATACCTGTACATGAAAGAGAGTGAGGCCACTAATCTCATGTTATGAGTTGAGAAGTAAAAGCTGTTGATGGACAAGATATGGAGACTGGGTGGGAGGATACACAATGCACTGCTCTGACAATAGGGAATTAGTCAGTGACCCTTTTTAACTACATTGTGCCTGAAAGAAACTGTGGTGTCATGACCAGGCCAGAGGATAATCTTGAAGCAGCTGAGAAATACCCATAAGAAAGCTATGCCCTGCAAGCTTTCTTTATCAGGGACACAAGAAGACATGGGAAAAACAGCAGAATGTGACTATTGTGACTCAGTAATTTCACTTTTTACAATAAATTCATAAAAGCACTAAGTAATTTTCATGTTCCCACATATACTTCAGTAAAGGCAGGTATCGCAACTGCAAAAAACATTCAGGCTGCTACTTCAGAGGAGGAAAGCTGTATGAGGAGGAAACTGATTCCACACGACTTTATTTTCTGCTGATACCTCAGAGAGATTTCATTTTAGTCCTTAGAATCTTCCAGTGACAATGATTCCTTTTTAAGACTGACTTTGTAATGATTTTTAATGTAATCTACCCCTGGCTAATGCTTTTCTTCAGATCATGTAACTGTTTCTCCTTGTACTAAAGATTTGCATAAGGAGAATGAGTTATGATTTCCAATCCAATTATGAGTTCCTTTTGGCACAATCACCCTACTTACCGAAATTTTGCCTTACCTGTTAACCCCAGTGCTATCACATTCCCATTTCATATCACACAACATAGCTCAGGTGTAGGAGCTGCACTTGTATTGATCAGAAGCACGTGTGGGTCAGTAGCTACATACTGGGCACAGCAGGAGTAGGGGACAGAGACTGCTGCTGTCCTTCTGAGATGGGATACTATGAGGAGCATAGAGGTGTCACATCTTTACATTAAGTGAATAAAAATACATCCCTAAACCTACTCCCAGTTTCTGTTACATTTATGATATGACCTGTGTCTTATATCACTCTTGCTAGAGTGATTACACAAGTTAAAAATAGTCAAATAGGTAGGTGCCTTAAAAATAGATTAGATGACAGAATAGATTAGATAAATAACCACTAAGCGTCCAGCAAAATAGTGTCTACAATCTATGAAGTGTGGCATGCTTAAGTTGTTGTAAGCTCTCATTTGAGAAAAAGACATTCAGAAGTGCTCTCAAGACAATAAAAGACAATAAAATGTTGTAACTACATATGTGTGAAAGATTGATAAAAACAGCCAGAAAAGAAAATGTTTAGTTTTCAGATGTTTTGCTTACAATGCCACACATTTCGCCCCTTTCTATTTCTTCTCTTCTCCCAGACAGTAAGAAACTTTGCTATTGTATCTATTGTAATAATTTGCAGTTCCTATTTGGTAAATTCAGATGCATCCAAAGTGGTCATATAGCTATATTAACTTCTCTCCTTGTGGAGACTACCAAGGTGATGTGACTATTTTCAATAAGAATAAAAATACGAATTAGGACAGTATATACCTTCAATGTGATCATATCCCTAACACTATTACCACTGAATTCAATTTACTTTTTAAACTATTTCTGGCTTCACTGCCACTGGCTGTACTATCATCATTCCTATTTCAAAGTTCCCCCTATACTTCAAGAATATACACTACAGATTAACAATTATCATGTGGCACAGTGGCAAATACCAGGTAATTTTCCAGCAAGATGCCAGGCTATTTGCAAGCCCTAAAAGTAAAGAACAGGCCTTCCCAGGCAGGTCCAAGGGAAGGGAAACCCAGAAAAGTAGATGTCCTTTGCTGTCTTCTGATAGAGGACAGGGAGAAATGAAAACATCTGTTTATATTAGTAAATGTAATAGAGCCTTGGTACAGGCTCAAACACACAAATGTGGTCATCCATGCTGTTAGCACTCTGGCAGACTGCAAGCTGCAAACTGTTGGAGATAGCCTAGGGAAGCAACACTATATGGTTCCTTTATTCTTATACTCATGATGTGCTAAAGACAGAACAGAGAACTAGATAGTTGACCTGATTGATCTGTGGTTGGTAAGGTCTCACACAGAGTTTAACCTTTCTCTATTTGAGAAAGGTATTGTCAGGTACAGTACAGTTGTTTTCCTCTTTCCCATTGATAAATCTTTTTATTTTAAGCCATAACATTCATCTGTTCAAGAGACAAGAACAGTTCCTCTGGTTTGCCTGTGGTTTATTTAATTTCTGTAGATTTTTGGATGGTGGGGGAGAGCCCATGCCAGTATCTTTTATGGTGACTTCTACACATTGAACCTGAGAGTGGTGCGGCTGACACTCAAGGTCTAACAGAAGGTTGCATCCAGCTGCATCATGGGATCATGCAAGGGTGTTCAGAGATTAGGGGCTCTACTCCCACATCATATGAAATGATGGGAATCAAAAGAAATCCAGCTTGAGTGAGCCCAAAGCCAGGCCATGAAATCATGCAAAAGCAAGCTTTAGTGTGGGAGGCTTCAGTATCTCCAGTTATTCAGATTACAAAAGAGAAGGTGGACCAATGCCTTAACCGCTGTATGCATGAACTTGTTGATGGACGATACATCTGACAAAGGTGTTCCACAATCAGGTAGCATGAATTTTGGCCCAAAATGTCATGCAGTTTTCTAGGTGGAATAATTTGGGATCTGGAGATTTCTTTGTGGTAGTGGGATCGATATCATCAGCATTCCATTTTTTGAAGGGCTGCAGAACAGAACAGCCTGCATTAATGCTATCTTGTCTGTAGAAAATATTGAAAGAAAATCAAGAAAAGGCTGAAACCAACATGGTTTTCATGGTTTTCTATGTCAGGACTTTTTTTTTTTACTTTTTTTTTTCCCCTTACAATGCACATGTTTTCTGTTCCAAAAATTCTTTGTTTTGTTTCGCATTGTTGAGAAAGATGGAAGTTGGCCATCTTTCATATGTCTGTCTTCCCTGGAGCTGAAAGACTGTTCTGCAGCAGAAGAATGTTTGTTCCAGGTGAATGTCTGACAAATCTTTCTCTCAGGTTCAAAGCTACTATCTCTATTAGGATTAGAAAGAAACTGGTGTTCTGATCAGTTTGGTAGGATTTTTAAACTACTGAATCCTGGGCAACCTGTAATCATCTTGAAGTATCTCACCAGAAACTGCTGGAACCTTTGTCACACTCATAATTTGCTGTGGCTCAGCTGTTGACTGTTTTGAAGATCAGAATACTTCAGTCTAATCAAAGTCTTTTGGCTTCCTAGAGGAGTATCTGACTGTAAGTTAATGTGCTGAATACACAAAGTCAGAAATGATCTAGAGGTCTCCCCTGACCTTAAGCGCTAGCAACCTGTTAAATTAATGGCCCCTTCACTTGCACATTCAAGTGGAAAACAGGCAGACTGTTGTGGTTTTACTCAATTATGACCAAAATCTGTGCAAAAGGAACTGATTTCACTTTGACTTCCCCACCCCCACCCCACCCAACTCTTCCGTTTCCAGAAATGAGCCTCCAAAAACAAAATCAGTTTGAAAAGTGATCAGAGATCAGGCTACTTTAGTCCACAGAACGATCAACAAAATAAAAAGAAAATTCAGCACATCCAGCACAGCAGGATGAAACAGAAACCTAAATTTCACAGCAAAAAACGTGGAAAAATTGTAGTAAACTCTTTAAAAAAAACATACGTGTTCTTAAACTGAAATCCCCTGTATTTCATTAATAAATTTGGACAGAATGTATTTGTCAAAAAAAAAAAAAGATGACCAAGCACAAAAAGCAAGCGATCTGTATATTTCTTATCTATTTGAAATTTAATATACCAAGTTTATTCCAATCTTGTTATGAACGCCCTTATTTAAGCCAGTTTACTATAAAAGATAAAAAGACATTGATCACACCATTTAAAATTAAGAAAAATAGTGTAGCTATAATATTAGTGTATTGGGCATATTTGGAACCAATGTTATATTCTTAATTTTGTCTGAAGACGGGTGTACATGGAAATCAGTTCTGCCCTCACTTCGGTGATTTGTCAGGACCTCTTAGTGAATAGCTGGTGTTCAGGACTGTTGGTGAGGGAGCAGGAGGAGACAGATATCTGCTGTGCTGCACTTACCAATATCAAGTTTTTTACCACTGCAAGGAGCAGAGATTTGTGTAACGATTTGCCCACAGTTTTGGTCTGCAACCAAACACTGGTCTTCCACCTCCAATGTTTACTTGAAAAATTGAAACGAGGAGCTCCACTCAAACTTCTCCAATATTAAATAATTTCCCATCCAGAATGCTAGGGAGCAAAAGAGTACTGTGAAAGTCTAGCATCAAGACAAATCTTAAAATAAGCAAAATCTTCAGCCCTCAGTTTGTTGTTCTGATGTTCCTTCTCAAGACAAGGAACACTTTTTAAAGTGATGACAAGCAGATAATGCTCAGGAGGGATTCAGAGAAACCATAAGGAAAACTACTGATCCAGTTGCCGTTGGTTCAATATGCCTAAGTTTTTCCTACCCCACTTGATATCCCTGTTCAGTGCTGAGGTATGTTTAGGGCGGATCACAGGAAGGAGAGATAATATGTTACCTTTACCATTTATCTGCTATAAATTTGTCTATTTGTACTTGTGCATCATACATACACATTAAATTCAGCATTGCTGAATTCCTTGTTTCTCTCACAACTGTAATAAGTAGGGCCTTGGTGCAAATCTACCATATTTTGCCTTTTCTTTCTTCTGTTATGTTTCCTTTAAGATCTGAAATATGACAAATGTCAAAAATTATAATAGGAGTAGCATGTATCAAAGATCCCTTGCTAAGCAATGATACAGTTTACATACCATGGAAAATCAGTCCTCAAAGCTAAGAAAAGGAATTCGTGTTATAAAAAGTTGATTTCTACAACATCCCTGGAAAATTATATTACCAAACAGGTGATTTAATGTATTTAAGAAATTAGACTAAGTGGATGCATTCTCTTTATTAAAGGGATTTACTATGTTACAAATCTCAGGGCAAATGTTGGAGATAAGTTAAAGTCAAAAGCACTAGAATGAAGGGTGATTCTTACAAAAATGCTAGGTTTTGTGGCCAGTATAAAGTGGGCAGTTCTTGCAAAGCTTCCCTGCTTTCGGATGTTGCACCTCCACATAAGGACGAGAGCTTGTCTTTCATGTGTTTTGGGCACATGCAGAAACGAATTTATTTTTTCAGCCAGCCTTGTGGCAAATCGGTGGAGAGGAAGAAAAAAAGACAGAAGAAGTAGCACAGACATAGGACATAGAACATAAAGAAAAGGAAATGAAGGATAAAGCCTTAAACTAATGAGCTGGGAGAGATTAAATATTTTAATAGAAAATAAGAAATTTGTATTGTATTTCATTCACATATCTGGCTTTATGTGTATCTATGCATAAGGACAAGGGATATAAATAATTCATACTTAAATCAAAGCCATGTATTCTTTCTTCATAATTTTTCCAGCTTTTCAAAAAATAAGGCAGGCTTAGAAATGAGGAAGAGGAGACTTCACTGTCTCCAGAACTTTTATAACCCTATGTTGCTTCCTAGGATGAAGGTCACATGAAAGTCTCAAAAGCAGTACTGAATTTTAAGCAATGACAGGGCAACAAGCAGAAGAGTTACTGTCCCTTGCTGTCTTAAAGAGAAAAGAATAAAAAGATTGAATAAGGGTGCAAAAATCTGAGTAGGTCATTCAGTCGTGATTATTACCACTAGTGAAGTACTTTGAGGGAGAATTCACGTACTTCTTCGAGATGAATCTAATAACCCACGTCTCATTCTGAAGAACATAGTTTAGAAATTGATGCTGACCTACTGCCACAGTTGTTGACATTCAAGAATGCAGGCAAAGACCTACTTTTTCCCCTCTGAAAGACAGCACCTCAAACATCAAAGTGTTTCCTTGCACTCCACACACTTCAGATAAGGAGCTGAATAAGCACTGGACATAAGAATGACTTATGGATGCTTATCTGTATCTCCCTTTCACCCAAAAAATCGAGTTCACCCTGAATATGGGACACACTTCTATATAGTAAGATTCAAACTTAAGCAGGTTCTTCCTTGCTTTTGTAGCCTGCTTTGCCCATACCTTTCTGGCAGCTCCAAAGCCTATCCATCCTTACTTTTTTTTAATTTTCTCACTCATAGGAAGTATTTAAAGCTTGCCTTGGTTCTGTCTCTATTAATAACCACCTGATAACAGAGGTACCTGACTGAAGAAAAGTGATCGCTAAGCCCTAAGGATAAGGCCCTCTCCATGGGACCACAGGAAGGTGCATGTCTGCACACACCTACACACCTGTTCCTCTTAAACTCTCCTTTAACTTAGTATTTGCATTAGCAAAAGATCTGAAGGAGGCACAAAAGAAATAGATCTATTTGGACAAGGGCATTGCAGTGAGGCTTAGGTTACCTTAGACAAGGATAGACTATTGCAAGATAGGGTTTTAAAAGCAGTTGTGGGAGATAGCATCGTGTTTAGATCAGGATCAAGTTACTCCTGCCTAAGTGAAAGGTACTCAGTCACAGGACCTTTGCAGTCATGCTCCAGATTCAACGACCTTGCCAAAAAGCTTAGTGCTGATATATCTCATTACTTCCATGACCTTCTTTGGAACAGAGTAATTCACTATTATGACAAATTTATCCAACTTTCAGTCATGTCTGTGATGACCGCTACTCTCTGTTCTGGCCACCAGTTCAGACAACTTGTGAAGACGTAGGCATTTCCATGAGCTCCAGATTTGCTGTCTCTGTGTGAATTCTGTTAAGAATTCGATCAGATCTCCAAGGGCCGCGTGGTCCACAGCAGAATCATAATGTAACTGTTGAAAGTAGCAGACAGTATATATACTGACACTAAGAACCCCTAATCTTTAGGGATTCTCAAATACAACAAAAACAGACTCAAGACTTTCAGCACGAACATAACGTACCAGCTAACTTCCCTGCATCTTAACAGACTGTATCTACCTTGACCAAGCCTGGCCTTTGTTCTGTTTCAGACTTGGAGAATTTTATAATAGGTAGCTTTTTGGTAAACATATTCCACTTCTGGCATCCTTTGCTCCTTTTCTAACCACTGATCTCATCTGACATGAGACAGCGGTAACAGTTCTCTACAAAAACTCAGGGGTCTTGGTCAGTGTCCCTCTCAGGTGGTGCTTCAGGGTCAATGTTTTTTTTTCCTGTTAGGGACCCTTGGGGAAAATGAAGAGCAGAAATCATGTCCCTTTGAAAAATGACAGGCTTGTTGTAGTGGTAACAAGTACTTTGAAGAATATTCTGGGCTTAGGTTTAGGATGCGGCAAAGAATCTTATAGCTGGTGTCAACAGATATTCTTGAAGCCATAATGAACTTAAGGAAAAGTTTTGGACTAATATTTACAATTAGGAAATCATTGGGATAGGAGTAAAAATATATTTAATAAAATTAATTTTTGAGGCTAGTGATTTAGAATAGGTCGTTTTCCTTCGTTCTGCTTGTTGTAAGAAACATCGGCTGAGGAAGAAGGTCTATAAACTTACTACACAAATCGGATCTCTTGGGCTTATAGCTGAAAAGTTCTGTCTATATGGCACTTTTCTGGTTGTGTAACACATAGAACCGGATCAAATGGTGTGACTATTCTAGTGTTTGTAGGAAATACAGGTTTTTTAAAAAGCTAATAAAAGCATCACGTTGTAAATCTGGAGATTGTTACACTGTTTCTCCATCATCTTCCATAGTCCATCACTATAAATGAGCTTTTTTTTTAGTATAATATATATTAAGAAATAGCTGTCTCAAGAAAACTGTCTGAGTAGGAAGCTGAAAAGGACATGTCAGCTAGAGAGTTTTATGTCAAAATTGCGTCTTCTGCAGATTCTGTCGCTTACTGAATTCTACCAGAAGTCATTTTTGTCGCACACAAACACTACAGTCAGAATCTCTCCACATCTGAATGGGAAAAAAAGGTGCTTAAAAAGTACCACTGATCCTCCTGAATGCTTTGGTTATTAATTTAGGGTTTTATACCTCTCTTTATGAATTATTGATCCTTGACTTCTCTTTATGCACAAAAGATGTCTCAGCAGATGGGCTTGTGAATGCTTCCATCTCAGTACATCTTATCCACTCATTTCTCAAACATTTAAGCTAAGACCGTTTTGTATGGTGAGAAATGTGCACTTCATTATCTTGAGACAAATGAAACTGAATTCTGGTCTCCTACAAAGTAGGAACTAAACATTGAACACAGATGAAAGATAAAGATACAGATTACTCCTTCAGTTGTATTTTAAAAGGAAACTGCACTGCACATCCTGTAAAGTTTGATAAAGTGGGTATCCAAAAATAAGTCTATGATTGGTTATAGATTGATCTAAATTATAAATTTAGGAGTGAGCTAGATATTGTAAGTTTCCTCCCCAAATGTAATCTTCACTAAACCTTCCAAATGGTAGGGATAGGAAGACCTTCAGTCAAAAGTTCAAATTTCCTACTTATTTTATGAGTACAAACTAGCAAGGAGTACTTCACAAAGAATTCCTATTCCCCTTGAAAACAAGCAAACAAACAAACAAATCATGCTAATGTCATATTTCAAGGTTTTAATGCAGTATTCTGTTTAAGAATATTTTTTCATCTTTGTTTTAGAACCTTTTTCATCTCATGTTTTCAAATTTCTTTTTTCTTTTAGGGTTCACTGAGATTTTTTCACAGTCATGCAGTGCAATGACCTTATACATCACTCTTTCTGGAAATCTCATTTACTATCACCAAACTGTAATGTACTAACAGAAGCACTTTTTACAGTTTTAAACTAAACTATTTCTTATTCACATTACAGCTATTCTGAGATCAGTTTTTGATGTAATAACTAGCAATGTGGGGACATTAATTAAGCTTGTTGTAGTCAAGTGAAAAACTCCTCCACTGATTTCAGTAAGTTTTTAAAAAACATCCATTTGTGAAATATTTCAGTCCACTGCTTTTATACACCCAGCTTGCCATCTCAAGAGGACAGACTTTAAAGATTTTGCTCCAGGCATATAGTAGAAGCTTTAATATTTTAACCTTTCTCTATCTTAGATCCCCCATCTGTTTGAAGGGGATGACTCTTACTGAGAGAAAGGGAAGATGTTCTGGCCAAATCATGATCTTTCTCATGTAAGTAGTTCGTTTAAGACAGCTAGGGAAGTTTGAACAAGCGAAATTACCAAAATTTAGCTTTTCATGATCCTGAAAGACTTTGAAATCAGTGGTAAATAACCCACACAACATTAGCGTGGTTGCCTGAATGCAAGCCTAATGTGCGTTCTGCACCTGTTTGATATGCATCTTCCTATCTTCCCTTGACACCTCTCTGGATCATAATCAGCTTGGATCTGCACTACATACTGCCAGGTCCCTCTCTAGATAGCAGATAGTGTACAACTTTGTCATTTGTCTTGCAATTACATTCTCTCTTCCTGGAGGCAGCAAACCCACTGTAGGCTATTGAATTCCATCAACACTTCGGGAAGCCGTGGGGTTGTCTGCAGCTTAAGTCTCTATCCACCTAATCAGTACTGCACTGGTTTAAAACCAGCTTCATTTCCAGGGAAATTCTTTCCGAGTAAGAATACTATTGACACTCAGGAATGATTTTATTTTTTTTTTTTCAGAGGTGGTAGATGCTTCACATGTTGGCACAGCCAACATTATTGCTCAAATGGAGATGATCATTTGACACAGGATATTTTTTTGCTCATTAGAGCTGATAAACTCCTGAGGATCCTGCAGCAGAAGGTGCTACAGAAGTAATTCCAAACTCAGTTTGGAAATCTGAAATCCAGTTGAGTTCTGCCATCTTGGAAGACTAAGCTGGTGATTCACTCCAGCAGCCAGCCGAGTTGAATTCTAATTTTGGGACAGAGGCTCCAGGGAAACAAAATATTTGGGACTTCCCTTTTTCTCCCTACTCCCTACCTGCCCCTTGCCAGCATCTGATGCCAGCAACTCAGCATGGAATCCTAATCAGGCAACAGCAAAACATTTTTCCATAATTTCTTAATTTCCTTAAGCCCTCTGGGCCACTTCATGTTGCTGGGTCCTAGGGGAACTCCATCTTCTCTGCCATCTACTTCATGACCTTGCCTTTGCCAATAGCCATTCTGACATCCTTTGTGCCTCTGGACCACGTTAGTTTTTGCATTTGGCTCTTGCCATGTTTTTCCTGAGCGCTTTATTTAAGAGAAATGGGGGATGCCAGGGTTACAGTACACAGCACAGCATCATGACTGGAGTTAATCTTCAGGTAAGGAGCCTGAGTACATTAGCAGAGTGTCCTCCCATTCCCACAGTGAGCCCTGTGTAACTGCAGAGTCCACATAGTTGCATGTTTTAAATGATAATCATCATAATGGCAACAGTGTATTCAATACACTTTGAGGAATTATCATCAACCAAATTGTTCCTTTATGCTTGCCTAGTCAATAAAATTTAAATAACATTTAATTCAAATACAAAACTAGTCCATAAAAAATTCAGGTAGGGAATACATCAGGATTCAAATTATCTGTGTGTTCTCTGGCAAAGAACTATCTATAAAACCTAGAGCAAATTTACATATTAACCTTTGGGTTTATGCTTTCTAGTTTTAAGAAGTATAAGAAAGTTTAACTTAGCTTACAGGAAAATAACATTAAGAGACACTGAATAAAATCCCTGTTCTTTACATACACATTTTGGAAGACTGGTTCCAAGTACACCTACTGCCCCTTAGAAGCTTAACACCACCTTTTAAATACACATTGGTCCCCCCAAAAAAAGTAGTAGGTCAACATGTAAGAAATAACGATTGCACTGTATATAGTTTACGAGGTATTTTTCCTTTATTTGTCTGTAAATGTTAGTACATTTCTTCCAGATTTCTGAGCTGTAATTTCACAATAATGTTGCTTGCCTGCAAAAGTAAAAAAACAAATCAATATTTACACAAATTACGTGCAAATGTTATGCTTACCCTGTGATTGCATGATGAATTATTGAAGGATACTTTCACAAATACTTCTTATTAAATGTTAATCTTTTTGATTTTAAAGCACAAATAAATTTGAATTTAATGCCATCACAACATAGATGCTTCCAGACAGACCTTAATAACCATACGGATATAAAACAATAAAACAAAGATTTGAATTCTGGAAAGAAATTATTACTTGGGAGTTCAGTCAAACTGCAAAGCAGCTGTATCCTATCTGTTGTATGCTGTATGTACTGGCATTTCACTAATAGTGGATACGTTACAACAGCACCGTTTTCTGCTTTAAAATCTAGATTTACTCTGCAATGGAATTGCTTTGCATTATATTTATCACTAAAAGTCATTTTAGAACTAGGCATAAGAGAATCACATCAATGATCAATGATATTGAATTGCAATCTACATCATTATAAAATAAAACCATATATTGCACTAGGAGGACTTATCTGTATATTATTCATATTTACGTAAGTGGAGTACCTAGAAACCAGAGCTTCAATCTGCTGCATGTAATAGAAGGCCTTCCAAAGGTCTTGCATCAAATAAGATGAACAGAAGAAACAACTGAAGCAAAAAAAGGAAAGACAAAAATGCTCAACATAAAAATAACAAAACTATTGTGTAGATGTTCAGGCAGTGTAATAGGTACCCTGTCACCTTTTCCAGATAGCCAAAGTAGGATCTGGGAAAAGATTCCTGTGGCCATGACTTCCCTGCACAAATCTGATCTTCAGATTATAGACAACCTGAAGTGATTGCAGAAAGGTGAAAGAATATGGCCCAAATTTTAATACTCTCTTCCATTTTTTCCTGAGACTTTGATTCAAACTCATTTCCTTGACATACAAGGAAACCTATATTTTCTCTTTTTAAAGGTTCATTTAGAAAAAGCAAAATGAAAAAAAGAAAAAAGGAAAAAAATTAGAGGTGATTACAGAAAAGATGACGCACAACATGTTTCATAAATAGATTTTCAATATACTTATGGTTTTTCTACCTATTGTGCTGCATCAGGAAAATTATTAACTCATAAAATTATAAAATTTCTCAGAGAAATAGACCTTTCAGTATTGGCTTTCTGTTTCTCACCTTGATTTCCCCTTTGCCCAATTTCTGTCACTACTCATGATGCACACATAGCAATGGTTTGATTAGATAACCTAGAAGTATAACTCTTGCCTGTAGTCTCTACAGTAATACTCCCCATTTCCCAAAGAGAACCTTCTACTTACTAAACCCAATTTTTTTTCCCTTCATTTGCTGAACGGAAAAGCTCAGGATACCTCCTCACAGAGAAGAAAAAACTACCAAGCCCTTAAGCCCTCAAGCCCTCAAGCCCTCAAGCCCTCAGGAACTTACACAAAATCCAAGAAGAGTTTTCTCCTCTCCCCTTCCCCTGCTCCTCAGGTGTAAGCATAAATGGGAGGACTAACATTCTTATCACAGTTTCCTTCCACAGGTCAGTGAATCTGTAATAATTTTGTGCACAGTGCCATGGCTTTACCATGAAAAGGCTTTTTAAGGAGTTTCCTACAGGGTGAGTGTTTATAATATATATCCCTTTCAATGGAAAAGGCATTGAACTTTCTGCTTTCTACACAGTGGCCCAGCTTTCACAGGAATGATAAGGATGTCTCTTTTCCCATACATTCCCAAAAAAATCTTTCAGTCCACTGGTTTGTTCAAATTAGTATGGGCAAACAAGGCTAGAATTTTCTTAGAGACAGAAGAGAACTGGAGCCTTCATCAAGACTTCTGAAATAGCTCTAATCACTCACTATTAAACAGACGGGAACAGAGTACAGGTGAAAAGCATGATGACACTTTTGCTGATTGTATCTATTTTTAAAAAAACTGCATTTAGGAGGAAACCCATGAATGTGTAGAAGATATACTCTAAAGACCTCAGCTCAAATCCATAACAGTGAGAGTTCAGTAATGGAGAATATAGTTGATGGATATCATTTGACACTCTTGTAGTTCTGAATACGGGTCTAGGCCAGAATTTTAGAGTAAAAAGTGGGTTCTTAAAGATATTCAAGCCCCTTTTTCAGTAACCTCAATGGGTTTCTATGAACAATAGCTTTTGAAATGGGTGCCTAAAAATTCCTAAACGTATATCAAGCCAAAAAATCTTTTTCTGGTCATATGAAAACATAACTGTGTTAGTGAAAAAGGATTTCTGGAAAAGTGCTTTGTTCATGCACTTTTCCTAGCACAGTCATTTACATATATGTAGTGTAGTCTTGATGCCAAATACAAAGTCACAGTTAGGCGGTAACACTGTCAGAGAAGGGCAATGCTTTCTGATGGATAATTACAATATTGCTGATGTACCTTTTTTTCTATTGCTCTATACTGGAATGAAAGATCATTTTATGCAATCTAATCCTGGAATATCCTGGCAAGATCTCCTCTCTTGAACTGCACTGCTATGACTTTTTTTTCTTTTTTTTTTTCTTTATTTTTTCTTGTCTTCTTTTTCTTTTTATTAATACACTATTCAGAAAACTTTTAAACCTGATCAAAACTCAGATCTGCTTTAAATATTATAAAATATTCTTTCTGAATTAAAATTATCTAATCTGTTTGATTTAATCAATTAAGATTAAGTGCATCATAACACTGTACACAATGAGAGAATACTCATAAATCATTAGACAGTCTAAATTAATTGCCACAGGTAGCACCCTGCCAATAGCACATATAATTACTTTTTTGTTGTACAGAGTGGAATATCAGATAGTTGCTGCTAGTGTTAACAAGAGAAAGAAAAATGAGTATATATGACAAAATGGTTAGAATGTTTGCAAATTTTCCACTTGTAAATTACATTTTTCTGGGTCTCCATCTTCTGTATCTATAGTTATCCCTCACATCAGGCATAACTCTCTTCTCTTTCTGATTGAACTGGCAACCAATACCAATGGAACAATGCCTTCTGAGTCATTAACTGAAAAAGACAACTTTAGATAAACCCAGATCTACATGTTATTGATTCAGTAAAAAGACCAGGAGCAAAAGAAGGGACTCCTTTATTCTTCAGAAGAGTAGCAAGTAGAAGACGAGAAGCTGGAAAAGACAGGTAGAAATGGCAATTAATGTTGCTAACAGAAAACCAGTTACTAAAACTCAACAAGCTCAGATTTATGGGGAGCTGAAGTAAACTGTATTCATCGCCCCTCCTTCCCAAGCATCAACCAGCATAGTACATGGATGTACCATGTGTGGTTGTGGCTGTGTGGCCTTTCCGTTCAAAGCAGCGTTCTCTCCTGCATTACATTGCCTAGCTCAAATCCTTTTGAAAGCAATTTAAAGGTTTCTATCAACTTCAGTATTGAATAGTCAATATCTTGACTTACGGGAAGCACAAACGCTAAAAACTTCACAGGACTAGGATGTAAGAATACAGTTCTTGATGACTTCAGTGAGATGGGAAAAAAGTCACGCAAGATACATATTTCCACTTTTACACATCTTGCCAAGGATGACCTTGAAAGATTAGCTATGGTTGGAGACAGAATTTAAATAAACGTTCCTTATCATTAGAATCATAGAATCATAGAATCATTTAGGTTGGAAAAGACCCTTGAGATCATCGAGTCCAACCATCAGCTCCACTCTACAAAGTTCTCCTTTACACCATATCCCCTAACACCACATCTAAATGAGTCTTAAACACATCCAGGGATGGTGACTCCACCACCTCCCTGGGCAGCCTATTCCAGTGTCTGACCACTCTTTCTGTGAAGAATTTTTTCCTAATGTCCAGCCTAAACCTACCCTGCTGCAGCTTGAACACATTCCCTCTTGTTCTATCGCTAATTACCTGTGAGAAGGGACCAGCACCAACCTCTCTACAATGTCCTTTCAAGTAGTTGTAGAGAGTGATGAGGTCTCCCCTCAGCCTACTCTTCCTCAAACTAAGCAGTCCCAGCTCCTTCAATTGCTCCTCATAAGATTTATTCTCCAGGACCTTCACCAGCTCTGTCGCTCCAGCACCTCAATATCTCTCTCGTATTGAGGTGCCCAGAACTGGACACAGTACTCAAGGTGTGGCCTCACCAGTGCTGAGTACAGGGGGACAATCACCTCCCTCCTTCTGCTGGTCACACTATTTCTAATACAAGCCAGGATGCCATCGGCTTTCTTGGCCACCTGGGCACACTGCTGGCTCATGTTCAGCCGCTTGTCCATTAGAACCCCCAGGTCCTTTTCTGCCAGGCAGCTCTCCAGCCACACTTCCCCAAGCCTGTAGCGATGCATGGGGTTGTTGTGGCCCAAATGCAGGACCCGGCACTTGGCCTTGTTGAAGCTCATACCGTTAGCATTGGCCCATTGGTCCAATCTATCCAAGTCTCTCTGTAGAGCCTCCCTATCCTCATGCAGATCAACACTCCCGCTTAACCTCGTGTCATCTGCAAACTTACTGATGATACACTCTATGTCCTTATCAAGATCATCAATAAAGATGTTAAACAGAAATGGTCCCAACACTGAGCCCTGAGGAACACCACTTGTGACTGGCTGCCAGTTAACTCCATTGACCACCACTCTTTGGGATCGTCCATCCAGCTAATGCTTGATCCAGCAGATTGTTTGCTCATCCAGGCCATGAGCCACCAGTTTTTCCATGAGAATTCTATGGGGGACAGTGTCAAATGCTTTTCGAAAGTCTAGGTAGACGATATCCACAGTCTTTCCTTCGTCCAATAATCAGGTCATCTTGTCATAGAAGGAGTTCAGGTTTGTCAGGCAGGACCTGCCTTTCCTAAACCCATGCTGACTAGGCCTGATCCCCTGGTTGTATGAGTTGTAATGGCACTCAAGATGATCTGCTCCATGACCTTCCCTGCTATCGAGGTCAGACTGACAGGCCTATAGTTTCCCGGATCCTCCTTTCTGCCTTTTCTGTAGATGGGTGCTACATTTGCTACCCTCCAGTCCATTGGGACCTCCACAGTTAGCCATGACTTCAGGTAGATCATGGAAAGTGGCTTGGTGAGCACGTCTGCCAACTCTTTCAGCACTCTTGGATGTAACCCATCTGGTCCCATAGACTAGTGTGCATCCAAGCGGCGTAGCATGTCGTAGATCACTTCCTCTTTAATTGTGATGACCTCATTCAGCTTCCCCTCCCTGTCTCCTAGCTCAGGAGGCTGGGTGCCCAGGGTGCCCATATGGAACTCTATGGGCAAACTTAATAAAGTTTTACATGCAAACTAACTTTGAGAATTTTTAAAAATATTTGGAAGTACCAATGAAACTTTGACTAAGGTCAAGAAAAAACAATAACTGGGCGCTCCCTGAATCAGGAAGGAAAGACTTTTGCCTTGGTTTGTGCCCTTGCTGGTTGTTCCTGCTTCCCTGTCTTATCCAACCTAAAAGTAAGAAAAATGTCTTAGGTTTGATTAGTTGCTGGAAACAGTATACACATATATGTTATATATATATACATATATACTTTTTCCTGCCCCTGCAATCACCATTCACTAAAGCAATTATGCAATTGCTTCTCATTACTCACTTGCTTTGAAAGTGAATTGTACTTGATGTGTTGAACTGAGATGGATTTAAAGAAGTGCTTGTATGTTTTAGGGGGAAGCTGGTAGAGAACATTGTTGGAACACAGAAATACAAACTCCAGTACCAGAACAGGCTTATTGGGACAAATTTGTTGAATGTTCTCCTTAAAAGTAAGAGAGAGCTTTGTGAAATAGTGATAAAAGTTTACCAAAAAATGACAATGCTTTTACAACCCCTCTACATTCACCTTGAGGAGGTGCAAATAAATACTAACCAATGCAATATATTGGAGAGCTGTTCCATATTTTTATTTGCTTATCAGAATTGCATATTACAGCTAACTGAAAACTTATCTGAGGTGTAAATGTAGCACTTGGAATTATTATTTTATCATAAATCACAATTATTGTCACTATTTTGCCCAACTCAAAATGAAATGTGTTTTAATACTCCAAGGCATGAGAGAGTCCCAAGCTGTGAATCCACAGCTGACAAAGTGAAAGAATCGTGATCTTCATAAAAAGCATGCAAGCTCCAGTGTTGAGTTAAAATTTGTAGCTGTTAGCTGCAAAAGCCTCAAGGAGAACAAGATTTAAAGCACTTATGCAGTATTTCCTAGATGTGTGAGGCTGAGGAAAGGAAGGACTGTTTCTATTACCTACATTAATTTTAACTCTCTTTTTTCTCCCATTCTGTATTGTAGAACTTCTTTCCTTGTTAGTATACAGGTTTCAGTTCCCAGGAAAAACATAGGGCAAGTCTTCTTGAAGGCCATTTCAGGGATCCTGAAGGAGTAAAAAATGATTGTGAACAATGTGGCTTTGGCAGCATCAAATGTCAACAGCAGTCTGGGCAATATTAACAGGAGTATAGTCAGTAGATGGAGGGCCAAATATTCTGCGTTACTTTGTGTATTTTAGACCACATTCAGAATGTTGCATCCAGTTTTGGGGCCTCAATACAGGGAAGATGTTCATCAACTGGAGGAGGTAAAACAGAGGGCCACAGTGATAGTTGGGGATGGACCACTTTTACCCGCTGAGGAGATACTTAGGAAGATAAGCTTGTTCAGCCTGGGAACTTATTCACTGCAGGGAACCTAACAGCATCTCCACAGTGCCTATGAGGCAATTACTGAGAAGATGAAGCCAGACTCTTTACTGAGGTGCACAGCAGAAGAATAGGACAATGGTCATAAATTGGCATAGGAGAGGCTGTGACTGAATATAAGAAAAAAAAAATTATTAGGGTAATAACTGAAAATGGTTGCCCCAGAGGCTGCAGGTTCATTCTCTTTGAAGGTTTTCAAATACAACCATACAAAGACCTGAGGCATCTGGTCTGAATTCAGGGTTGACCCTGCTTTGAGCATGACTTTGGATTAGAGACGTCCCAAAGTCCTTTCCAATCTGAGTGATTCAGCAATTCAATAATTTCAATGTCAGCAGCTACTAGAAGAGTCCAGAAGCTGTTAGACTTAGGGGCCTCACAGTTTCTAAGGAATCATGCAGTGCATGTGGATAGCCCAATGACGTTCAGGTTTTGGCTTCCTCTTCTGAGAGAGAACTGTTCCTCCAGCAAAGAGCATGCAATTAATCCCATGATGGGATTCAACATTTTCCCAGCTAAATCAGAATGCAAAGCACGTCCATTTTAAATGTCATTTGTTGCAGACCTAGTACATTAAAGCTGCCTGTCCTGCTCTACTCTTAAGTCTCAGTGTTGTATTTTTCCTAGACAGATGCCAAATTGATAAAAATCTGATTTTTCAGCACAGCTGTTCCAATTGAATCCTCATTGGTACAACCACATTAGGAAACAAAGAGAGGTAAAATGGTTGGAAAATATTTTCTTTCCTACTTAATATCCAGATTGTTGGTGTGAAGGTCTCTAGTCTTTGTCTTGGCTTCCACTTGCAAACTGGGCATTGACATCTGCTAATCGCTAGCTTCTAAGGGAATTGAGTTTAAAACATACTGTACATACAGTGCCAAATTCACTGTGTGTCACAAAGGCGAGATTGCTTTCTTCCTCCTGTTTTGTATTTACAGCTAAAGCAAATTGGAAGGAAACTGGTGACTATCATGAACAGGAGAATAAGAACAACAATAGATATAATCAAATAACACTCCACTAATGGATCCAGTTGCAAAAAATGATTTAGCAGCTGCTGTCTCGGAGCATCTACATAAGCCTCTTTTGATCCCCAACTTTGGACTGTATATGGAATAAGCAAGCTATAAAAAAAACAAACTTTATTAAAACTGTACTACATCCAGAAAGCTGCAGCCAAAGGCGCACAGAAAGTACACCAGGGGCAGCTTGAACATGAGTATCCTGGAGCTACTCGTGGTATATTGAAGAATTGTGCATCAGGGTGCATTGGAGTTCCTGAGAGTTAAATGAAAGATAAACTGAAAAGGATCCTTTACATGCCAAGACTTGAGTTCAGCTTCCTGAGTTTTTCTTACAACAGCACAGCTGATGACATCACTAGACCCCGAAGTAGAGCAGCATGATTTTTCCTAGAATCTGGCCTCACTGTGAGAGAATGAAGCAAACAGGCAGAAATTCCTGACCCCTAATCACTGCTTTCTGCACTTTGTGAATTCAGATTTGGTTCCCCTTTCTCTCTTTAAATCAGAGGAAAAGGTGATAGCTTACTCTGCAGACGTGCTTTTGTGATTAGTTAAAAGTGGAGCGAATGTGAAGAGCTTTGTGAATGCCAAAATCATGATTCTCCCACCCACATGAGTGTTAATCTGAAGTCACTGGAGTCTCTGGTGTCAAACTGCTATAAGCAAGAGAAGTATCAAACCGTGACAGTCGTTATTGCCTTTAGTATCTGGGAGGTTACAGACAGCTGCAGTGGAGGAGTTTGCTTACTGCAATTTTTTGTTTTACTTATTTGAATGTACTTTTTCACTAGAGTATTATGCCAAATGCAACAGAGGCCTCCTACAGAGGCCTGCAATCCTTAAATGCTCTTTCAGTCTAATGCTGGAGCACTAAAAAAGAGAAAGTTTCACCTCAGCAGTCCTGCTCCGCTTTGAAGATAGCATACCTACATCTTTACCTGCCTGAGTCCTTCTTCTTATTCTTAAGTCAACCAGCACGCTATCAGGACTGCACTGTTTCTCGTGTGGTCAGAGAAAGTTTCTGTCTGCCCTAGAAATGGCTCTGTAAGCACAGAGAGTGGAATAAAGCTCACCTAGTTAGGAGGCTAATTTAGGCACTGCCAAAACGTTGGGCACCTTCTCTTGGAGAGAGACAGTGCCAGCAAACCAGTGCAATCCAACATCAGCACAAAAATTTTCCTGTGCAAGGCACAGAAAGAAGTGAGACTCTTCCATGGGCAGAAAAAAGCATATGTGAGCTTTGCTTTCTTCATTGAGCTATTGAGAATCTAGGGACCCACAACAGGGAAAACAGTCTATTTCATGTTTCTATCAGTTGCCCATAGTCTCCCAAGTATGAACGAGACAGAACAATGAGGAACTTCCGTCTGCTTTGGATCACTTGAGAAACAGGAGAGGCTGCCTCTCCCTTCCCCTAGGCCAGAACAATTAGCAGGATAAGAAAGGACAATTCATCTGGCTGTTTCTAGGAAAACAATGAGATTCTGAGTTGCCTTTTTCTTAAACTCTAGGTAAATGTTTTATCTCTGTTCACGGACCATTGGACAGAATTAAGTATTCTTTACAAAGCCAGTACATTCATCAGTTGAATTGGAAATGACGAAAATTTGCTGCAAATACGATGTTTTGTCAATGTTTAGGGGTCACTTTTAACTAACAGACTCATTTATCTGCTTTTATTATGGCATCCCTGCCAACCTTAGCTGAAGAGAATATAAAGCAGGTGAACAGGACAGAAACCTCAGTGTGATGAACGTGCTCAGGGCCAGCGCCTTGAGGGCACCAAAAGGTCTTACTGGACCTGACCAGCCTTCCCTGGGACCCCTACCCACCACCTGCCCATAGGCCAAGGAGCTGCATGAAAGCTCAGTCCGTGGCGCTCAGTCCTAGCCAGGCCTCTCACAGGTGTGCCTGTCCTCAGCCTCGTCTCTGGTCTGGTTTCCTGGATAAACCTTGGAGCTACCTACCTGACACCACCACCAGATGAACTTCAGGCTTCACTGTATCTTGTCTATAGCCTGTCCTTGTCCCCATCTCTTTTTGACCCCAGCTGGGCTCCTGGAGGGATGCAGGACCTGGTGCTGCCTGGGGCTGCCAGTGAACCTTGTTACCAGTCCCTGTCTCTGCCCACCACGTTCAGCCCCTGCAGGACTGTGCCCCATCAGCAAGGGCGCAGACTATGTGGGGTCACCCTCAGCTCCTGGCTTGTCCTCCTCATGGTGCAGCCACCCCTTGCTGCACCATGGCACTCAATATGGAATGAAACCTTTCTCTTCTAATTGTAAGCCCAGATCCCAACTTTAATTTAAAGGAGGTATCTTCTACACTTGGTTAAATTCATGACATAAAACTCCCCTGTCTAATATATTAATGTAGAATATCCCATACCAAAAACTGTCCATAGGAAAGCAAGTACAGAGCAATCATTTTCTCTGTGAATAAAGAAAACATTAATGGCAAAAAAATGTTGATTTTGATATCGCTACTTTTACTACTGGTAAAAGAAATGTGGCAAAACCATGGCATTACTTTCATTTCCTGCTTATTCATTTTCAGATTTCACATGCCAAAAAAATCTCCTATTTCACCAACATTACAACAATAGAATGGAAAAAAACCCAAACAGTTAAGTCAGGGTTCTTTCTATTTTTTAATACCAAATTTATCCACAGTGAAAATGTGGATACAATCTCTATTTCCTTTCTTTAAGAAAGCAAAAGAGTGAAAAAAGTAGTTAATCTTTTGCATATACCTTGAAGATAAAACTTATTGTTAAGTAAATTTAGTCTGTTCAACTCTAATGCACTTGTAAAAGCAGTGACCTGTTAGGAAATTAATCCTGGTGATATTACGACTTATGGAAATTTTCTCTAAAATTTAATTAAAAAAATAGATATTTTCGCAAAATTTTAACCATTTAGTGAATGAGTACAATATTATCACAATTATCAAGGTCTGTAAGATACTTAAAAAGTGGAATAACTGCTATTATTCTTTGTGAAATTCTTTGGCCTTTTAAAACACATTCTCAGATGCTGAATAGTTTTTCTGATAATTTTAATTAGAGCAGATCGTGACACTTCATTAAAATTCCATACAACCTACTGCTGGCCTCATTCTATTAAATTTCATAGGTTTTGTCATATCTTTTTAGGACCCAGTACCTGATTAAGAAGAGTCTGGTGTTCCCCTTTGTTTGTATGCACCTGATGGAGATGAACTGGTGGTGTCAACTGTTACTATAATTGAGGGTAAATGTACGATGTTATTTGTTGGTCTTGACTTTGAAATTCAATCTTATCTGATATACAAACTCTGTAGTAAAAGTCAAATTTGAAATAACTTTTTTTTGCAGAATAGTTTTTGCAATAATATTAATGAATGGGATGATCTGAAGAATTGGATATTAGTATTAGTAAAATATGATTATGCATTTCCTAAGGGGCACTCCTCCACCCTCCATAGACATGGTAGTGTGGACTATGTTTTATATGCATTTCTTTCCACCCACCCTAGTGGAGAGAACTAAGCTTTGTGCTTATTAGAATGAACTTTTAATGGGAACAATGTGTGTCAGTATTGACAAGCAACAAGCAGAATTTTTGGCAGGCTAAATACATAAGCTACTGTTCTTGTTGCTAAAGAAATCCAATTTAAAAAAAAAAATCCTTCTTTGTCATACAACATCAATTACTACATTTAGATCATTTTTGCATTAGTCAAACTGAACTAATCAGATCTAATGACCCATCTGTTCTTAAGTCAAAAATAGCATTTTCCACCAAAAATATGCATTAATACATGATGTAGAAATGTGTACGTTTAATTTAACTTGTAGGTGAGAAAATACATTTCAGCAGAAAGGCAGGTAAGCCCCACCTTTTAATTTCAGTCAACTGAACTTTTTTTTTTTGTATTAATAATGGGGAGGTGTGTGTGGTAATTTTATCTTTTCTGTAAGAATTATGATCCAAATGTGTTTTTTAGCCATTGAGCTAAGATTTCTTTCTCACTGATCTCCAGCAGCTATACAGTGTGACATTCAGGATCTTCTAACAACAGAAGAAGTTTTGCCAATAACTACACCAGTTCCAGAATTTCACTCATACGCTATAAGTAAACTACCTGTGATCTTCAACCAAGCAGATGATAATTCCACTTGTGTGTCACCCATTTTCATATCTTCATTTAGCTTATTTTATTTAGTGGGTTCACAGAAAGGCAACCATTCGTTTTCCTGATACGAAGCTTTCCAAGTGACTCTGTAAGAAATCTTTGATTATAACATGATAACTCTAGTAGTACTCTATGCTAAATATATTTTATATAATAGCAGAATTGCCGTAGTTATACACTTTTAATTCTTTAAGCCTCTGGCACTGGTTAAATTTGATTTCTAAATTCATAACAGTCCATTAAGAAATTCCAGTGATTTTTTCCCAGCATCATGTCATAACGTTGTTTTCCTCTCACTGAAAAATAAAATTAAAATTTCAAATCTATGTATAAAAACAACAGCAAAAAATGTGCAGTGGTATGGAACTGCTATATCAGAGTTGCACATTATGGGGTTGGAAGTAGATGATCTTTAAGGTCCCTTCCAACTCTAACTATGCTGTGATTCTATGAAACTACTACTGAATATAAGAATAAGTTGGCTAGAACTGGTGCTAGTTTGCAGGGGAGACGGGTAGCTGTTTTCTTACAGTCATGCTGCATTTGCTGATGGTGAAGGAGGGTTAAGTCTGCTTCTGCTTCTCCTGGTAAACCTACAGCAAGTGACAACAAGGTCCTAAGAATGTAGCTTTGCTTGAGAAAAGCTACCCAATAGCTCATTGCCTATGTACTTCTTATCCATATTGTCCTGTAATGCTTTACTATATACTGTAATGTAAGTTTTCCCTCTCGTTTTTATCTCTTTGTGTTAGGTAAACCTGCCTTAGAGCTTACCAATATTAGGAAACGCTAGTGAATTTATTCAATGGTTGTGCATGAGGCATTCAAACCCAAAAACACCATCCTGTTTTGACTCAGCTTCAAGAGATTATAGTCCTCGGAACCTGTTCAGACCTGTAAGCTTGTAATAGCTAGTTACTGGTGATTATGGCAATAAGAGAATGATGTACAAAAGATATTTAATTGAAACAGTATTGGGGAATGTTCACAGGCATTAGAACTTGATAATATACGCTGTTAAATTGTTATAACCGTCCCTTCAAAGGTTTTGAGACAGGCCAAATAGTCCTCTACGAAATAATTTCAAGGCACAGTGTTGGAGTTAGCATAGGCCAAGCACCATTCTCAATCTGGATGCAGCTGCCCTGTTTTGGAAGGAAAAACAATTTAACAGTTTGGCCATGAGCTATTTGTTGCCAGCTGAGCTCAAGGCCAAAGAGCAGTTCCAGGCACATTTATTAGCATAGCCATAGCCAAAATAATCCGAGTATTGTACATTTTGGAT
The DNA here is from genome assembly GCF_964199755.1 of Larus michahellis. NCBI lineage: Eukaryota > Metazoa > Chordata > Aves > Charadriiformes > Laridae > Larus > Larus michahellis. Next base: position 153,025,514 of record NC_133897.1, read on the forward strand.
AGTTGTCCCCACTCTCTTCCAGCCCACCGCTCACACTTTTAGTGCCCTGGAAGCAAGAAAAAGAGTATAAACTGGTTTCAATCCAGAGAGCCATACATCAACTTATACCCAAAATCAGCAAAAGATTCTACTTCTAAAGCAATTAATATGGTGCAGCAAGAGATTCAAATCAATGCTCATCAAGCTTTCAATTGAAGAATTTCAGTGGAAGCATTTGTGGACTTTGGGCGCATCCTGATCCGCCAGGAATTTTGTCTTTAGATCGTCAGATTGCTCCTGAGAATCCTTTGAGAAACATGGAGGTGCCTGCTGCTGCCAGGAAAGGATAGCTACCCAAGCCCCTGAGTTCCAGCAAGCGCTAGCAGCTTCTAACAAGCCCTGTCAGCTGTTCTTGATCAAAGGGCGCACTGAGCTTTTGTTCCAGCTGACTCCTGATCAGGGAGGCTCAAGCACCCTTTCAGCAGGTGCTAGGCAGAGGTTTACAGAAATGCCGGCTCAGGACACAGCTTCCAGATGTGGCAGCAGCTAACAGAGGTGGCAGTTTTTGCAGAAGGGAGCCAGGAGTTTTGCTGAGGACAATATACATGGGCTTAGTGGTGGTGGTGACATGTCACAGGGCACAGTTCCAGCAGCTGCTGGAGCAGCTATCCCTATATCAGGGATCATGTCCCAGATGGAGATCACAATGGAGGAGCTCCCAATGGAGGACACAGACCCGCAGACTTGGGCTGCAAGGGTGGCTGGGGCCTCCCACTGGGACTGGAGTCAGAGGTGAGGTGGGCTCCTTGCCTGCTGGAGGTGTACGCTGATGGATGGCCTGTGTCACCAGGAAAGGAGCTGCAGGAGGAGATAGGCAGACCTCATAGCATCAGAGGTGATGAGAAAGAAGTTCACTGGATCTGCTCCAAACCCCTGCAGATAAAAGAGCCTGAAAACCCAACTGGCAGGGGCAAAGGCAGAATCTGTGCATATCTGGGATGGGAAATTAAGACTTCCATGATGACCAAGGCTGGAAGCTTGTAACTTCTGGCACCAGAAGGACAGCTCCTGTTCTCCCTGCAAATCTACAGCTACAGAGTAGGTCAGTGCCCTTGTAGCAGATGAGGGGCTGGGAGCTCTGTCAAACAAAACACCCAGGCTGGATGAGCCTGAGCAACAGGAAGAAGTAGTAGCAGCTCCCATCTGCTAAACTCACCTCTTCCCTAGGGGAATGTGCTGATTCTTAGCACTCAGATCCAGGACCTTGGGAAGAAGCTGCTGAGGCTGACTAGTCCTTCTGTTAGCACCCTGTGCTGCTCTTCCATGTGTGCACTGATACTTCCAGGGAGCACCCGGAGTATATTAAGTGTGACTACTTGACTGTGAGCAAGAGCCAAGAGCATGGAAGCCCAGGTGGTTTTCTCCTTGATCCTTCTGGAAAGGGGAAATGACTTTAGGAAGACTGGATTGATCCTGCAGTCAGCACCTGATTCCACACCAAATGTGGCCTTTACCACTATGGAAACATTTTGGAGGATCATGGTGGGAAGAGACAGGATCCATCTGACAAAGTAGGGCAGAAGCACCTTTGCCAAGAGGCTGACTACGCTGGTGAGAAATGCTTTAAACCAGGGACAATGGGAGAGGAAAATGACAGCCAACAGTAAACAGAGGAACTAGTGAACCAGGCTGGCAAGTAAAGGGTACAGGGTAGTTTGTAGGGGAGAGACCTCATGATCATTATTGCTGTAGTGATAACACAGCGGGGCACAGGCAAACCAGGAGGTTTATGGGGTACATTGGTGACAACTTCCTAACACAAGAAAAATCTCTGCTGGAGCTGGGACTTACAAACAAGGAAGAACTAATTAGGTATTGAAGATAGGATCAGTTTTAGCAGCAGTAACCATGAGATGGATCACAAGAGGAAGGAGCAAGGCAAACAGCAGGATCACGGTCCTGGACTTCAGGAGAGCATGTCATTGGCCTATTCAGGCTTAGAAAAACCCCACAGAGTACGGTCCTGGAGAGAAGGGGGGTCCAGCAGAGCTGGTTGGTTTTTCAAGAATCAGCTCCTCCAAATTCAAGAACAGTCCATCCCCATGTGCAGAAAAGCAACTAAGGACAACAAGAGGCTTTTGCATGTATAAACAAGAAGCTCTTGAAAAATGTAAAAAGGAAGCACATGAGAGGTGAGGACAGGGTCAGGTAACTCAGAAAGGATATAGGGACACTGTCCAAGCATGTCAGGACAGGATTAGGAAAGTCAAAACCCATCTGGATTTGTATCTGGTGAGGTATATGAGGGGCAACAAGAAGGGCTTCAACAGCTGCATCACCAACAAAAGAAAGCCTAGGGAAAATGTAAACTTACTGCTGAATGGGACACAGGACTGGATGGAAATGGACACAGAAAAGGCCAAAGTACTCTGTGTTTTCTCCTCAGCTCCTCAGTTTTTACTAGGAAAGCTAGCGGTCCCTGCAATCAGTAGAAATGTCTGGAGTAAGAAAGACTCCTTGGTGGAGGATGAGCAGGTTAGGGAACATTTAAAAAATCCAGGATGAGTACTGAGGAAGCTGATCAGTGTCACTGTGAGGCCATTCTTGAATATCTTCCCATAGCATCTTCCTAGAAAAGCTGATTAAATATAACCTATATAAGGAGACAACAAGGCGGATTGAAAACTGCATGAAGAGCCCGTCTCTTCTCAGTGGTGCCCAGTGATGGTGCAAGAGGTAATGGACACAAACTGAAATACAGGAAACTATTTTTCTGCCACTGTACAAAGTAATATCCATGGAAGAGCAATTATTCTTTTATTCATTACATTTTTCTTATTTAAAGAGTGAATACACATCAATGGTAAGAATATATTGGTGTCTGTTAGTGTTAGCTCATTGACATACTCATTTTTCTGCTCCTGAAAAGGTTATTCTAATGATGGGTGAACATCAAAAGACGTTTAATATTGTAAGAAATCTTGATAAATGCATGGTAGCTTTGACAGTTTATTCAACTTAGATCAATTTTTTTGTATCACACCACCAAATCAATAGTTGTCTATGTCATTACTTTTCTATTTTTTTTTAATGCCTGAGTTCACCATCTCAGAAGCCCAATATTTCTTTAAATGTTTCCTGTCAGTTTATTTTTATTTATTTCTTACTTATTTTATTCAGCTTGGGAATCATTGCTCTGTTCACCATGTTACAGTAAATGAAACAGAAAGAATGAAACAGAAGATGCTTTTGCTCGCTTAGGAAGATGTTCTGGGAACCAGATTATTACAACACCATGAGTTGTTCAATGTGGGCCAGTCAATGACTCTGCAAGTGGTTTTAGGTGCTCCTTTTTATGTAGAGATGTGATTTATGCCTCCATGGAAAATAACTTAATTTCCATTTGATGTCCTTTACATGTGTTCATTATTACATTACTGATCACCAAAAATTTCATAATGAACCATTGGCTAAACTGATTGTCTCACCAACAGTATTGGCTATTAATTTTCATTTTATGTTTGCAAATATATAAAAATGCAATAATGAAACTTCACTAGATATAAAACCATACACACCAGGGGAACAAGAAAGACTTGCTTCTTTCTGATATTGTGGAGAGGAACTGAAGATTAATCTTTAAGCATTGATGTCCCTATTAATAACTGATGAAATCCCTGTCTATAGAGAAATATATTATTATTAAACATAATATTAAAACTGAAGATATTGGAAATTAGTTCCATTTATTAAATGCACAGAAGAAATAAAATTGTATGTCTTCTTAGTATTAATCAAATCATAAGTTATTCTCTCTTCCCTTTCTATTTGATTACATCATTTTTTTTCTTTAATATTAAATTTCTGTAATATTCATGGTAAATGGAGTATTTCCTTTCAATATGCTTATTATTATATCTTTTATTATTTTGTACCTGCACCTGTTTTAATAAGGAGGAATTACAATTGTGTAACTGATACTCTTTACAATATTTCGGTTGGCAACTTTAGTATTTATGTTTGACAAATATGCTGACAGCAAAAAGGATGGCAGTTTTAACCAAAACCATTATGCATATGTCAGAGATCAGAAAACACGTAGGGGCAAACCAAGGCTTTATTATAATTAATTAATTCTTCCTCCTTTTGCACTTTTCTTCATTCCTAGTGACGTATCAAATAGCACAAAAGCAGCAAAATATGTTGTTCTGTTGTTCTATCTCTGATGCATCTATGCATTTCCTACTGGGCAGGGGGGGAGGGGGAAGCACCTCTAAGTCCGTACTGAGACATAACATTTTGTCACAACATATTTACCACTTATTAATGTGAAACTGCAGAAAAAAATTATCTAGAGGATCAATAAATTCCCTGCATAGGAAGTTCTCATACGTTTAAACTAAGGAACAAATGGTTAGAAAGGGATTTTTTTTTTATTTCCTGGCCTGCAAATAAATCACTGCTAAAAATAAAGTCATTATTTTGTAATCTCTGTTCTAAAGGCTTGTATTTTTCACGAATCTTCTTTGTGGTCCTGCAATAGCAATACATAAAACCCTTTTCCTTTTAGAGGGGAAAACAGTAACCAAAATGCTAATGCCACTCTCCTGTTCAAACTGTCATAACCAGCCCACACCTATTGCGCAAATCTCACTTCTATGGGAATAGAGTTGTCAAATGAGAAAGTTCTTACAGAATACTCACATACAGAAAACTCTGAAAAGAAACTTTCTATGCATGCAATACAAATCATAAATTACCTAACATATAAATCGTTCTTCATCAGCTCTGATCAAGATGAATCATTCCTGATGTCAACTGAAATTGTAACTCTAGTGCTTTGATGAATGTGAATCATTCAGTGTGTAATGAAGTCAAGCTTCTCTGAGTTTCAGTTTTTAAGTGGTGTTTCTAATATGTTTGTTTGTAAATCTAAAATTTTGCTTAAAGCATCTTTGGCTGTTGGGCTTTTTATTCAGGGAGAAAAATGTTACCAAATTATATATATATGCAGCCTGTCTCTAGTAAACTAGAGGATCTCGAAAGACAATGACATAAACAACCTAGCATGAAGAAGTCCAGAGTGATTTATCAAAAAGGCTTTTCAAGAGATGAAAATGATGAAGGTAGTTGAACTACACAGGAACAACACAAGCAGGAAGAAAAAAGCAGTGCATAGTCAGAATATCACACTAAACAGAGAGAGGAGCAGGCTGCGTGATCCCCACAGTGTCACACACATTTCTTATGATGAATGAGTTTCTTTCAGCATGGAAATCTAACTGTAGAGTCATAGTGTAATTTAGACTGGAAGGGGTCTCTGGAGATCACCAGTTCCAATCCCCTCACCTGCAGGGCCAACTTAGATCAGATTGCTCAGGGCTTCACCAGGAAAGCTTTAAATATTTCCAACAATGGAGCCTCCACATCTCTGGGCCCCTGTTCCAGTGTTTGACCACACTCACAGTGAATACTTTTTTTTTTTCTAATATCTAATTTCAATGTTCCTTGTTGCAACCCTCAATGTTAACATTGTTAACCCAATGTTAACCCTCATCCTATCCCCGCCCACCTCTAAGTCTGACTCTGTCTTCTGTACGCCTTCCCATTAGGTAATTGTAGACAGCAGTAAAATCCCCCTGAGCTTCCCCTTCTCTAGGCTGAACAAACCCTGCTCCCTGAGCCTCTCCCTGCATGCCATGTGTTCCAGCCCCACAACCACCTTGGTGGCTCTCCACTTGACTCAAACCAGCATGTCAGTGTCTTTTTTTGTACCAGGGAGCCCAAACGTGGACACAGTGCTCCAGATGGGATCTCACAAGTGCCATCAGAGAAGACTTTTCCTTGTGCGACACTCTTGCTTGTACAGCCCAGGATGCCATTGGCTTTCTCTGCTGCAAGGACACACCGATGACCCACATTCAACTTTTGCCCATCAAGAATCGCCTGTCCTTTTCCACAAAGCTGCTCCCTAGCCAGCTGCCCATCTGGCTGCACTGGAGAAGAGGATTATTCTGTCCAAGGTACAGGACTTTGCAGTTGGCCTTTTTGAACTTCATGAATTTTCCATCAGGTTTCTTCTCCAAACCTCTGATGAGGTTTCTCTAAACAGCAGCCCTGCCCTCCAATACATGAGCTGCTCCCTCAGTTTGATATTATCTGTGAACTTATTGAAGGTATACTGTCTTATCATTCATGTTGTTACTAAAAGTGTTAAACAGTGTTGGCCCTAGTAGTTACCCCTTGGAACACCATTGATGACCGGTTGCCAGCCAGACTTCATATTACTGATGAGCCTGGTCATCCATAAAATTTCCACCCCTATCTTATTGTCCATTTATACACTCCATAATACATAATACACAACCATTTGGCTAGCAGAAAACTATGGCAGATGATATTAAAGGCCTTGCTGTAGTTCAATGTATACAACATCCACCAGCCTCCCCTCCTTCACAAAACTAGACATCTAATGCTAGGAAGCTATCAGGTTGCTGAGGCATGATTTGCCATTGTAAATCCATGCTACCTGTCTTTCCTTGCCTTCAGGTGCTCAGGCATGGATTCCAGGAGGATTTGTTCCATACTCTTCCCAAGAACTGAGATTAGGCTGTTGAGATACTGCTTCTTGTTCTTCTTGAAGGTGGGCACGATCCTTTTACACCAGGATCATGGACCTACAAGGCCAGCAGCAGACTTAACCAGTAAAAGTAAAGGTGAGGAAAGACAGAGTGAGTATTTCAACCTTTTCCGAGTACTTCAGCTTTAGATTAGTCAGGCTGTTTGGGGAGAAGGTGATGCACACCATTCATTTACAGAGGGTAGAGTGCCATGAGGATTGAAAAGTACTTAGAATGAGCTACTGCTATTGGAAGTGCAACAGCAGCAATAGGTACTAAAAAATAGAGAAGACTGGATTTCTCTGTATTTCAGTTAGGAATAAGTCAATTTTTATTTTTTTTTTTTTCTGGAAATCTGAAAAACAGATTATCAAAACCAGTTTATTTTAAAAAGAATCTCAGTGTAATATGAACTTTCTCAAAAAAGTCTTTGTTTAAGCCGAAGAAATTCCCATTAAAAAAGAACAGATTCCAGCTACCCAAAATAACGAACCACACAGTGTCATCATTTTGAACAATTATTGAAAACTGGTTTTGTAATCAGTATGAATCTTTGCAGTTACTTATTGATTTTCAGTTGCCCTGATTTTATATTGTTAACACAAAACACCAAACATCTCGTTTTCTGAACATATTTCACAAGCTTTTTTTGTAGGAAATAGTTTGCTGTATGTGACTGTGTGGGAGATGCACACACAATAAAAGGGAATTGTCCTTCCCTAGATGTTCAAAGGAAGCTAGAATATCTACATGGACTACAATACAGAGTTTGTTATGTATTCAAGCAGTGTAGCTCAAAATACAGGGAGGTCCCTTTAATTACCTTGGGGTGTAGATCTCCAGATTTTGGAAAGTAGATATTTACAACTGTTGTCTCTTTGATAAATGAAGTGCGGGTCGTTGGGTTTTTTTGCTTGCTTGCTTTTTTTTTTCTTTTTTTTTTTTTAATTACTATCTGGAGAAAAAAGAACCTCTGCGTACAATTGTTTAGTGGTTAGAATACTCACTCACAGAGCTAAAGCATTGGATTTTAAGCCCTTCTCTGACTGATGAGGTTCAAATCCACAGACCAACGTCTGCTGAGAGAGCGTCCTGATCATCTGATTATCATCCATTGTGGATGACAGACTGAAGAGCACATACTACCTTTCTTCCTAAAGCTGTTTTCTTCCATTATGAGGACAGAGAAAGAGCATGTGAGGAAGCCTGACTCTGTAACATAATACTTAGGACTTTGCTCAGCAGAGGATTTGGATGCCAAAAGTGTTTCCGTGCCTAGCATTAAACAGATATTAAATAATATTAACTGAATATAATGCCTAGAGCTGAGACCAGAATACAGTACTCCTTCTCCCAGAATGAGCACTCTAACCACGCTGGATACAACTTATATATTTCTCTGTTACTTTGAAAGCACACCATTGTCTTCCATGCCATTTCTGGAGACTATTCAAATAAAGAAGTTGAGAATTCTGGAGTTAACCATTCTGAAGCATGAAGTGCCCAAGCTGAGCTGGACAAACAGCTCAAAGTATGTAAGAGTCCACCTTCATGTCAAATGACTTGTAAATAGAGGATTATTTCTCTAATACTTTCTTAAATCTGGCATTTAATTTACAAAGAACCTTGAGCAAGTTCAGGAAACCAATCTGTGGGAGTCATATGCCTCAGTGACTTCTTATCCATTTACAAACTTCAATCAGTATTTAGGGTATTTTCCAGAACAAAAAAAAAATAAAACAATTCATTATCTAGGTCTTCTGTTGACTTTAAAATTGTGGGGGATAGGCGAGCTGTGAAACCAGTGCAAATCCCATGTATTGACCCATGAAATAAGCAAGCAAAAAAATTAAGCCCAGGAAGCTGCCTCTAAGGAAAGCAAATACTCTGAAGACCCAAATTCAGAAAAAAACATACTGAAAATATTTACCATGGATTACAGAAAATGCTGTGTGAAGCAAACACTTCATAAATGACAGTTATGCACATTGGAAATCCTTACAAATGGACCAACAGGGAAGGAAGCCTATTTGCTGAAATTTATAGATTTTGAGATATTAAAAAAGCTAACTAGTGGCCAGACAGTTAGGGATAAACCTTATTCAAACATCAGATGTGAAGCCGTGAATTAGGATACTCATTGTGCTTGCAGCTAGAAATCTCATCATAAGCAAGAACTGAACTTCCAAGGAACACTGATAAAAGAGCCCTTTTTATCACTCAGTGTCCAATGTGAATTTGCATTCACACAAATGTAGCAGATGGATGTTCTTAGTTTGTTGCAGAGTTTCTGGGCAGATTAGATCTAATTTGTGCCTAGTTTTCTTCCCCCACTGTTAGGTGGACCACCCTATCTTCTATCTGGTAGTTAAACTTGTTCTGTTTGAATATGGTAGAAAATTCATTCACTTGAAATCTTTTTATTACTTCCTTTGATTCTTCTTCCCCTAACCTCTTAATCTAATTTAGACTAAATGCCTTAATTCTAAAAGCATAATTTATAAAGCAAAAAGCTTATATTGCATTAAATCATGCAGAGATCTTCCTAAACATTACCACATCCCTTGCAGCTTGCTTTTGATATACTTCCTATTTGTTCTTTGTGGTAAGAAGAATCGTTCTGTTCTATATTTGTAGAGCACTGATGAAAACAGGGATTTGGACCACCACAGGGCCATCTAAATACTGGTAAAAAGATCTAAAGTTTTAAATTCCTAAAATAAGCACACAATGTGTTTCCAAAGACATTCTCCAAAGACCATCCTCCAAAGATATTCAGCTCAGAGATTTTTTTGGAGCATCACAAGCACTTAAAAAAGTCACAACCCCTTCTTTTATGGACTTTCTAGCATTTCCCACTCTGTGACAGCACAGAAATCAAAAGGGGAAAAGAACAAGAAAGTTAATACATTCAGATGCATATACTTTGTAATATTTATCTTTATGCTATTCTGAGCCAAGTCACTCACCCTAGTCGGTTTCTGCTCAGTTGCAGCCATAGTGGCCAAAAAAAATCATACATTTGTGCCTCGGTCTTTCTTTGTCTTGTGGAGTGAGTACTCCAAGACTGGAAAACAGACTAAGGTGGACCACAGCCTTAGTTTCTTCTTTCAGCACCAGGCAATAAGAAGAACAAATATCATTGACTGCAACTAATTTTGAGTGGAATTGCTCCCTCAGAAGACATTACTTCTAATGACACCATGCACTGAACAAGAGGCTAGAGTGGGATTTAGGAATCTTGAGTTATACTTCCCTCTCTACCAGAAATTCACAAGGTGCACTCAGACAAATAACGTCACCTCTGTTGGTTGTCTATGACCACTCCTACCTTTAGCTTTCTCTTTCTTTTAGTTAGCAAGCTTTACCTTCTGTTCCATGCCTGACACAATGGGACAATGCTCTTAGCTGAAACGTGCCAGTGCTACCATAATACGTAAAGATAAGCATTCTTTTGAACAATTAATTTATCTTCAACTGAGTTAAGATAAAATATATCAACCTACCAGTTCAGGTAGGGGTACTTCAAGTACCCTTCAATTTAACTGATTGATTTCCATGAAGTCTTGACCAATTTCCATGAAGTTTTGACCAATAATAAATACTTAGTATACCGTCATCACTGTCTATGCTATCGGTACTTCTTTAATGTAATAGTTATTTAATAAATACTCTCTGTTGACATCTTGCTTAAAATCACTTACTGTAACAACAAAATTAGTGACAATGGCAGGAGAGATGATGTTGGCAGAAGGAAAGAGCTAGTTTTAATGAAACTACTTGTGGCAACATTGCCTTCCTGCAGTATCCATATGTTTTATATAAAAGTACACTTTTTATTAATTTCAGGGATTTTGCTGGAGGAAGCCCATAGGTTATTCTTAAAGATAGTGGAGACCTGGACTTTTACAAGCTTCCACTTCTAAGGTTTCCCAGAGCAGAGTTTCTAAAATCACATGCTCATCCTTTAGTATAATTACTAGTACTGAATCTCTTCTGGGTATTTTACTGCCTTCTTTTCCACTCCATTCATTTTAACAAAACGGGTGAAATCTCACTTAACTTCTTGAAGTTTTTTGTTGTTCGTGCTTTTTACATTCAAATTTTGCCATTCACTTCAGTGAGGAATGGATTTTGCCTGCAATGAACAATAAATCCTTATTTCAAAAATCCATTCAGCCTGAACTGTTGCAGGTTTACTTGGAGTTACTAAATTTGGGGCTGCTTCATTTTCCCTTTTCACTATTTAATGTCCATAGCAAAAACCTAACAATGGTTTAAGAACTTGGTGAGGTCAAGAGTGATAATGACTGTTTCTTACAGCTTAGACTGCTGGTGGCAAAGCCTGCTAGAGAAGGGGAAAGATCTTCACAATCTCATTTCTTTCTGTTTTAATTATTTTTTTACTTCCATTGTCATACTATATTTTAACTGATTTATCTTCTGATACACTTATGGGGAAGGAAAGTACTAATTTCCCCTACTTTACAGGTAGGAACTGGTAAACAATATTGATAGACAATAAAAAGTTGAAGTTAGATATAATTGTATCCTAGATACAGCTTTCAAATACAGATCATTTTTTTCCAAATATCTGTTATGACAGGCTTGACTACAGTTTCATTGTGTCTTTGATCAGCAGAATGGCTATTGTAATGTCTCTTATGAACCTGTAGCTTTTTATCTTAGCCATACTTCTTGTTTAATGTAGACCACTGTAATTGTTATATCATTTGTTGGTTCATTTCATTCATTACAATAAAATATTATAAATTTACACTGATTTTTCATCCTAAATTTGACCTGATTATTTTGTGTGTTCTTCCCATTGTCACTCATCATGTATTTCCATGTTCCAAGAAACTCACTGTAGTATAAACAGCTCCACCTAAAATTTATGCCAAAGTCTATACATGTTCCATCTACTCTAGGTCCCGTGTCACAGGTGCGAAGGCTTTGGCCAAATCTTTTTTTTCCCTTTTTTTTACGTTTACATTTATGCTATTTTTTTCAACCTCAACATGCTCAGAAATGGTTCTCTATTATGTCCCAAATGGAGAGGGTTTAAAATAGAAAGGTATATTGAATCAGTTTAATGTGGCATACTGAAAACTCTTGCACCATTTTAACACAAATACAGAGCTATGGGATTTCAGAACATTGCAATGACACCTGATCAAATCATAACTACTCTTGACTGCCATCTTGTGGCACAGAGAGCTGGCCAGTTACAGCCACACACAAATTTATCCCTCCATGTAGCACTGGGTCGGTGACGGTTCTCTCATATTTATGCCTGTGTCCTGTGAATGTAGCATGAATTCAGTCTTAAATTCAGAAACTTCAGGGATGGGTGGTTTGGAAAGTGATGTCACAGAATCACAGAAAGGGTTAGGTGGGAAGGCAGCTATGGAGATTGGCTGGTCCAACCCCACCTTCTCAAAGTACACCGGGTTGTTCAGGGCCATGTGTAGTCAGGTTTTTGAGTATCTTCAAGAAAGGAGACTCCGCAACCTCTCTGGGCAACCTGTTCCAGTGTTTAATCGCTGTTAGAGTAAAAACACTTTTCCTACGTTTAAGTGGAATTCCCTGGATTTCAATTACTACACATTGCCTCTTGTCTTCATCCTGAACTCTACCATCTGATGGTCACTGTGGCCAAGGCTGTCCAGAAATTTCAACGCCCAACTAGTTCTTCCTTGTTTGTAAGTCCCAGCTCCAGCAGAGCTTTTTCCCTCACCAGCTCCTCAGTGACTGAGTTAAGAATTTGTGACCAATGCCTTCCAGAAACCTCTTGGGATGCTTGGCCAGACTGGCTCAAGCCCCTCCACGAGAAGGAGGGCCTGTGAATGTGAGGCTTCTCTTAGCTGTCTGAAGAAGGCCTCATCTGCTTCTTTCTGATCAGGCAGTCTGTATCAGATACCCACCACAGTACCTTCTCAGTTGGTGCCACCCCCCATTCCTGAACCATACACTCTCATCTGTTCATCATCTTTCCCTAGACAGAGCTCTCTGCTGTTCCCTCCCATCAAGGGCATTTTTCCCCTTCTCACTGCCCCAGTGTGTCCTTCCTAAAAAGTCCTTCACCATCCATGGAAGTACTCCAGCCAAGTAAGCTGTCCACCACATCTCTGTGATTCCAATGAGATCACAGCCCTGCAACTGCACACTGACCTCTGGTTAGTCCTGTTTGTTCCGCATGAGGCAGGAATCAGTGTATACTTCACAGAGGCACACCGTCATGATGATTGCACAGAAACTGAAGGTATTGAATGGTAATAGACCCAGCATTTACCACTGGGGTGCACTGGTAGTGACTGGCCTCCAACTAGACTTCATGCCACTGATCACCACTCTCTGGGCCCAACGATTCAGCCAGTTTTCAATCCACCTGCCTATCCAGACCATAATTCTTCATCTTGTCTATTAGGATCTTATGGGAGACAGCATCAAAAGCCTTACTGAAATAAAGGTAGACAATATCCACTGCTCTCTTCTCATCCACCAAGCCAGTCATTTCATTGTAGAAGGTTATCAGGTTTGGTTAAGTATGACTTCCCCTTTGTGAATCGATGCTGACTACTCTGAAGTGACTTCTTGTCCTTCATGTGCCTGGAAAACATCTGCAGGATTAGCTCAGAAGTCTGGAAGTAAGGTTATGAACATATACTTAGAAATTGCTTTCAATGGATATGGGGTCTATTCTTCTGTTTCCAACCAGATTTGAGAAGAATAAAACCTAGAAAGCAAAAGGACAGAGTATTCTAAAACTCCCTCTCATTGTGTTATGTGTGACTTTAGCAGTTCATTTAGCTTCCTCCGGACAGACTAAGAACAATTACACAGCTGAGTCCAGCATGTCAGTCCCTGACTGCCAAAAGTACAAATTAAAACATACAAACCTAATCCAAAGTAAACTATGGAGATGCATTTCCAGAATGAAATGTGCACATATACAAACCCAAGGCTTTTCGAGGCCTCCACGCTCCCACCATCTGACCCTTTCCAGAGAAATCATTTTCTGAGAGTACAAAAAAGGGAAGAAGGGACCTGTGCTGGGTATGGGTGACAATTAGATTGCATTTTTTCATTGTAGTGTGTTCTAGAGTGGCATTTAAGATATGGCCCCAACACAGGTACCTTACTAACACCTGACCTGCCTTGGGAAGTTTTAATTCTTTTTGGCTGAGGTCACAACCTCAGATGACCAAGCCCGTTTTAAACTTGGAAATGAGGTGTGCAGATTGTTGTATTACAGGCATTCACAGGTCATGCTTGAGCTTTACAGATTGGGAAAAGAAGACTAAATTACTGACAATTCTGTATTGAGTCTGAAAACTGAAACAGTAACTGTACCAAAAATGCAACTTTTCAGGTGCTGACCAACCTGATATGGACAGTAGGAGCAAGTACACAGCTGGGGTCAAGAACTTCTTTGGCTACCCCTAGATGAAGCAATTTTTGCTAGACAGACTCCTAAGTCTCTGACGATATTTACCCTCACAGAAGTTTCCACAAAGTAAGGGAATGCTGTTAGCCCTATTTCTAGAAGGAAACTGAGGCACAGAGGTGTTAAACGATTTGCTCCAAGACATATGGGAAATCTGTGTACAAAACAGGAAATTAAATGCAGGGATAGGAAGTCCCAGCCCATTATTTTACTTGCTTCCTTATAAAAATGATTTCTCACCATTTTCACCATATTAGGTATAAATTAGAATTCCCTCATTTCTTCTGATTGGGGAAGCTCTTATACTGCTGCAGTGCACACATGCTTCTGGCTTAATGAAGATGATGGAAAGTTCTGGGACACTAAATCCTTCCTTGCTTTCCTTGATAATGTCCATTATTCTAATTATTGTATTTTTCCTGCAAAATCCTGAAACGCTGAATTTAGTTTTCAATTCCATTTACCTCCCCTTATGAGTTTCTTTGTTTTATCTTAACTTTGAAGCTTTGCATTATTGTTCACAGATTTGGTCATGAAAGTGAAAAGTAAACAGACATTATGCCAAAAGGCAATATTTCAAAATTCCCTCATTAGCACACTATTTGGAAAAACTTTAATTTAATGCTTTGAATATTCACAGACCCTGGGTGAAATTACTTTAATTCTGTTATTCTTTTCTTTTAATTTTTCTTTCCAAATGTAGTCAATGTAGTCGTATAATATAGTGGGGTTTATATGTTTTTTTAGAATATTTGCCATCCAGCTCTTCAGTCTTTTTTTTTTTTTCTTTTTCTATTTATGTGTTTTCTGCCAGAGTCCAACATTTCATTCCAGACTTTTGTTGTGTGGGTATCCGGTGCAGTCAGTGGACCTCTGGTTTTGATTCCTCAAAGCATTTAATCATCTACCCAACCAATTTAAACTGTTTAAGTCCCTTTAGGATTAAGTTAAACTGAAGCACACACACGAATGTTTTTGCCAGACCATTCTATCCCTTCATCTTCGTAGTCAACTGTGTACATTGATTTATGTCAAAGACTTCAAACTTGGCCTGATTTTCACGTTCACTAGAGATCCATCGAACAAATAACATTTCACAAGAAAACGAAATGGGGTTTCAGAGCTTTGAATGTTTCAGTAAGACTAATATTGATGATGAAATAACCAGATCTTCTCAATTTATGTATGTACTTATCAGTCTAAAGAACAGATCAGACCATTGGCTTGGTATTAAACCAAAACTATGAATTTCTACGTAAAGCAAATGCTTTTTTTGTATAAGCAGCTCACACGGTATATTGCAAAGAAAACTTAATTTTAGGTCTAACTACTGTGATCAATGCATTGGTTCTATGAATTCCTTCTGATGAGATTTTTGAGATTTAAAATTTGCAACTCAGATGTTGCGTATTTTCACTAGTATCCTAATTTAGAAACTGAAGCTGAAATTCTCAGAGGGCTTTTTGTGAAAAATAAAGTGCTTTCTATTCTTATTCTTGTTGGAAATACTACAGAAAGAACTTGTTGCACAGTGTTTGAGACTGTTTTAATTATTTGCTTCCAACAACATAGAAGCCTAGCTGCAAAGACGGCCCCATGACACTGGGAGATGCATAATAACAGACAGCTTGTTTCTTTTCTCCATTTAGAGAGATTCATTGAGTTAAAAATCAAAGAAACAAAAAACCCAAACAAAAGCAACAACAAAAAAACCACAACCAACTCCAAGAGAGAGAATGATGCCATGCAAAGCTTATGCACTCCTAGAAGGAGTATTTGTTTCCAGCCCCTCCTTTCAAGACTGTGAATTTTACTTCTACCAGTCATGGGATAGCACTAACTATGGTACAACAAATCACATATGTTGGGTAACTGCCTAAGAGGTAGGCTATGGATCCCTCATGAAAGAAGTTTTAATGTTGCTAAGTTGGAGAGAGAATCCAAATTCCTACCTCTCAGATGAATGCAGTAACCTGGTATTACATGAAGACAAGCATCAGTGGCATCAAATGCCTTTACAAAAAAGACATTCTTCTTTCAAGGAATGATTGTAGGCATCTACCTTTATAACAGAATTCTACACTCAAAATGCCTGCCAGAAGCAATGAAAAAGACTGAAATTCTGTATGCAATCTTATGCTCAGCATTAACAAGTGCATGCCTCTAGGGGTATTCTCCTGTCCACTTCAACTTGATCCTTCACCTTCTTACTGTCAAGATTTCTTTAATATTTTTTACACATGCATCTAATTTTCTTGGTGCACTGTGTAGTTATATTTCCCGCTCCAGGTTTTAAAGCTTAACCTGAGAGCCAGGAGCCTAAAATTTAGGCATTGCAGCACCGGACTTAAAAGCTCCACATCCCTTTATTTGGTTGAGTCCTAAGTGAATTCCCTAGGATCAGCCAGGAAATCTGTGGCAAAGGCAAAATCTAAATATCAGTCCCCAGGAACTTATTTCAGAACCTTAGGCAAAAGGCCATTGTTTCTATCACTGTAGGTTAAAGATTCTAGTCCAAGCTGGAAAAGGGAAGTAGTGAAAAAATACCTCTCTAAGCGCTTTCAAAGAGTAGTCAAAGGGATCCTAAAAGCAAGCAAAGCTGCATGGTGATCTTTAGTTTTTCACCCATCCTCGATTTTTCAGTATATATGAGAGCTTCACAACTGGGAGCAATTATGGACAAAAATTATTACATGATGTATGACTCAACATACAAATGATCTTTGGGAAAAGAGGTTCTTGAAAGGGAGGTTTTGTGTATGGAACGGTATCAAAAGCACTGCACGGTTTGATTGTTGGGGGAATTATATACTGGTATGTGACACCTTTGGGAAACGTTCTTAAAAGTAGGTCAGGTACCATGAGTCTTAGCAGACTGGTTACTTATTCATTGGGATCAGCTGTTCTGAGCTTCAGGAAGTTCAGGTCTCAGCAGCTGCTGTGTAATCAGGGCGCAAAATGCTTTACAATGGCTGACTATAAAAAATTGGAATTGATTGAGAGGGCCTGAGTTATTGTCCTCCTGTGATTGCAATATGCAGCATATAGGAAATTCTCTCATGCTTAAGCTTTTCCTTTATATTTCTAGTGTTCATGAAATTAGTTTTAAACCACCAAGGGTTTCCCCCCTCCTCCCCATCTCCCCACAATAATTTCTGGTTCTAATTTGAAAGGTTTCTTTAATAAATATGTTTTAGATGAATTTAGTGCTTGTGAAAGTTGCCAGCCTATTCGATCCTGGACTGGGGGCAGGGCAGACCTTAAGCACTGGAAAGAAGTAGGACCTCACATGAGGAAGAGGCCTAGAAAGCAATTGATAACTCTGGAAAAAGAATAGCATCGCAGGATGAGGCAGCAGATTTTCTGATAAAAACAAAGCTGAAAGTCCTATCTGCCTCAAGAAGGATCCTAAGGAGTCAATGGACGTCTAATACACAACCCACATTAAACCACCACTCTGGAAGACCGCTTGAACTGAAAATGCAACTGAAACACTATGGCTGCTAAAGGCCACTTCCCTGGTGGAGGTCAAGAGGTAGAATCTGAAGGAGGGTGGGTAAGAATCTATCCCCACTCTCGGATTTGTCAGTCTTCAGTGTTCCTTAAATCCCAGTGAGTACTCACCCCCCATACCCCTCTTCTTATCCCTACAGCTTGCCTGTCCAACTTACAAAGTCAGCTTAAATATTGTGAGAAATCTCACTGAGAGCCTTTCTTTGCTGAGGAAAGGTGTTGATTCATAATAAGGATGTGAACAATTTTAGTTGTGCATGTTTATGTCATAAAGACACCAAACTGGCAAAGTCAAATGGAAACAAAAAAAGATATTTAGCACTAGCCAGCTGTACAGCCATCATGGAAATCATCACATGGACGTACATGACACCTTTTGTGCAAGGACCTCATTATCTTTGAACAAGTAGGAAAAGAGCAGTGCAGTTTCCCATTTTAATGATAATAGAAGAGACCTGTATAGGCCATTAGATTTGGCCCAGGTTATGTGTCCAGTTATTAGCAGCACAGGAATAGAGAGCTGGGGTGAAATCCTAACACTACTGAAATTATTGGGAGACTTGCCATTTTCTTCACGAGGGCCAAAATTTTATATTCATATGTTCTTTCCATGATTTTACCACAAAACAATTTTTTTATTCAGTTCCCTCTCTAAGCACAATAACAGACAACCTCATAAGAGTCTTAAAATTTTCTTTCATACATTAATCAGAATTTACACTGACATTCTGACTTGCCTGTGCTTACACATGCAACTACTTATAGAACACCCATTATTACTCTCTGATCACCTTCTATGTTAAAATTTGACAGAAATTAGAAAGATCTACTCATCACCAGCAGCTATACACATACAATCCTAGAAGACTTTGCCATCTCATGCCCACGGATATTTTCCTTCCCTGTGAATAAGAGAGGATAGGCTGGGTAAGAAAAAAAGGTAAATGCAAACAAGTTCTTTCTTTGTTTCTTAGGCTTGTCATATACTTGTTGCCTGACCCATAAAAGGGAAGAAAAGAGAGTAACAATAGACAAAAAGATGTGCAAAGGAAGTGCTTATCAACCTGGTCCTGATTTCTCTTTGTGTTACAAAGCGGCACATGGTGGCCCTATGGCAGTAGTTCAGTTAATGCATCCTGACAGAGCCCTTTATTTATTTTTGCTCCTTGAAACTAAGACATCAGCTCTAACATCAGAATGACATTCCCACAGAATCAAGCAAACCTTGCAGGTTTTTGTTCTCACGACTTTTTTTTAATTCGTTTGATCCTATATCCTCTGTGCGTTTACCTTTCCTGCTTCAAAAATGCATTAGTAGTTGTATACAAAACAGTACTCTTTACCTTTTAATAAGCTTAATGTTCTCCTTTTTGAGTAGAAATTCCAAGATTGGCAAATAACTAAAATTATGCACACATCTGGCTTCCAAAGCTTTGATGTATCTGATTTCTATGAGATTTTCTACTTTCTTCACATTAAATTTTGTGAGAAGAAGATACTCCTTAAAACTCCTATTACCTTTTCACCAGTCCCCTCTTATATTCTTCTGCTTTTTCAGTTTGTAAGGCGAGAAAATTATAAACAAACCTGGAAGTTAATCAACTCACTATTGTCATGGAGTTTGATTGTAGGGGAAGAAATCCAAAAGAGGGAGCTGAACAAGAAGAGGTATAAGTAATAAGTTGAGGCAATTCAGCACCTGTGGTGCCAGGATTTAGTTGTTTGTTTATTTGTTTAATTGCCAGACACATATAATATCATATCTCACTAAGTGATGTTAAGTGTAATATTTGAATCATGTTGGTAGCATTTAATTCTTAACTAGGCATTGTAAAAAGTGTGTGAAAGTAGGCTGAAGACAATCACATGTCTTTGGACCTTAGAAATGTTGTGTCAAGTGCAGAGAACTAGGAAACAAAACAATATTGGAGATTAAAAGGCAATTCACCATCTAGGAGAACCCTAGAGTTATTCTTGGCATTCCTAGAGTTAAAAAAACCCAAAGTCAGTCTCAAGATGAAATGAGAAATTGAATAGTTTATTGCCTACTCCAGATATGCGGGGAAAAAAAAAAATTAAGCACATTCAGTGGGACGATATTTTGCTATTTCCAGCTCTCAGTATTAGAGTCTTTGCCAAATATTGAGTAAAAAAAAAAAAACCAAACAAAACCCAAACAAACAATAACAAAAAAAAAACAAACCGCAACACACAAAACCAACAGAAAGTCTGGAGATGCTGAGCACAACAATTCCTATAAAGGTGGAAATTGTTGTGATACATAAATGTCAGCACAATGCCCATGAAGTTTTGTATAAACCAGAAAAAACTTTTGCCACCTAGACAGATACATTTGGAATATATTGATCAATCTACATTCTTAAGATTTCAGACAATAAATAAGTAGAAACATAGCCAGAAGTATCTTGAGTATCAACTGTGACATTGATTTTCACATCCTCGAGGCCATTCCTAGAGCACTCTGCTCACAAACAGGCTATCCTTTCACAAATCCTTGTTGGAAATTGAGTGATGGAACTGATAACCAGATAAGACCAGCAGTGGTTTTGCCTTCTTTCCCCCAAGCCATGGAATTTCAATGGATTATCTTGGCATGAAGCCCAATTTATGCTTAGCTGATTTTATATTGAAGATTAAATTTTAGGATGGGGATGAAGAAAGCGAGCAACTACCACTTTTTCCATAGATTTCCTTACATCTTTGTTCAGAGCAGTTTTTTTTTTTTTTTATTGAGTTAATTGAACTCTGTGAACAAGTGTGCAAGCAGGGAACAGCTTCTAGCCCAGTGTGATTCCATATGAGTATGTTCAATAATATTTATAAATTCAGATATGAAAATAAAAGACACCAAGGAAGCAAAAGCAAAAAATCTCACCCACCCTCTCTATTTCAATCCTTTCATATCTGGTAGAACAAACAGAGCTACAAAGTAAGAACATCTGTAGATAAAGCCTAAGAAGGACATATGTGTTCCACACCTAACCACAGCAGGGTGTCACTATAACAGCTTGCTTACTACTTATCACATCCAAGTCCATATGGTGCATTTCTGCCTTAATTGGGCATTTCCATGCTTTTGTAGATTTCTGTCAAAAACTTAATGATATTTAAATACTCTTTTGCTGATACCAAAACTTTTTTTATTTTAACGAATTTCAAGCAAAAATTAAATCCTGCAGTGGGTGTTCACAATATTTTTTAGTGACCTGAGAGATTCTCTAACAACAGACAAAAATGCAGTGTTATTTTACCTACATTCATATTTTAATTTCTTGCCAGCATTCAGCCTAGACTGCTCCAAATCAAATAAACCGCGGAGGCCCACACAGTGAGAGAGGGTTCATTATGGATCATGAACAGCTCAGGGTGGAGGTGCCAAAGTAAAAGAACAGATAGCATTGAAAGAGGAAAAATAATATGTTTGCCCCATACCCTCCACATGTTTAGTGAACTTTCTTCAAGAGGCTGTTTTATCTGGGCAGTCTAAGGAGTAAGGAAATGAAAAATAAGTGGATTTACTTGCTTGTCTGAATGCAGAGAGCTATTTTGATAGAAAGGTAGGCAAAGGGAAGTGTGAAGGGGGTCAAGCATTTGCCAGAGCCTTGTGCATAGGTTCAGTAAGCCTAGCCATGAAAGGGGGAATAGCAAAATAGTACACTATGTGCAGACCTAGCAAAGAGATAACATTGATCCCTACTGAGTCAGAGCCAAGGATAAAAGGTAGAAGTGGTGACTGTTGACTGGAACTACTCTATTACTGAAAAAAAAAAAAAAAAAGTGTTCTGGAAGAGCTGTCTTGGATAGAATATGTTTTTCCAGTTTTCCTAGTTTTGCAGCTACATTATTTTCATTTGCTTATTTCCTTTTCTACTGGCCTGAGAAACAGGAAGGTGGATTTTTTCTGCTTTGTTAGCAGTGGGGGATGTGTCCAGAGTTTTTGGAACCCAACAGTCATGGTATCTTTGGCTGCACAAAAGCGGCAGTCCTTGTTAAGATACAGATCTTAATAGGAGCTCGTGAGGAAACACATAACATAGGTACAGGATTATAGAGCAGTACACAGACTCTCCCTTCAAACTGCGAATCATGTGAATAGAGACTTAAGAGATGTTTCCTGAAAGAAGCTGGTCTTCAGTACGCCCAACAGCAATCGTACTTCCACTTAGCTCCAGGTTCCTTCCAGCAATCTTTCCTGGATGAACAGGGATCCCAAATAAGTTGTTTAACAAACAAAGAGAAAACATGGCAAGAAGTTAAAGCTGAGTGAGTAAGAAAATCAATGTGTGCACTGCAGCGTGCGGCATGTCACACGGCAGTGAGAGACGCAGTGCGATGCTGTCTTTTTTTTTCAGACCACAGTAACTAGCAGCAGGCACCTCTCTCCCACACAGACCCAGCTTAGGATGCAAAGAATGATCTCTGCAGGGAATGTTTCATGAAAGCAGAACTCAGCCGCGATCACATCTTTCACAGGCCGATTTCAAGCAGTTTTCGCCCTCCCCACGGTCTGGATATAAGCTGATTTTAAAATGCAAACATCCTATGCATAATTTCTTTGTAAAAACACAGGAACGGATTGCAGACTTGATTTTAAAGGATCAGGCATACAACATAGCTCATGCTACAGAGCCCAGATGTGGCCAAGGAAAAGCGCGTATTTTTCTTTCTGTGTACAAGTTTCATGGCAAACCATAGTGAGCTTCACACTTGGTTGTTTATTCTAACCTCCGTGTTGAAAAGGCTAGGGAACTCTCACAGTTTATCAGGGTTCAAAGATGAAGTTAGAATGTAATGAATCCTGATAAAATCTCATGGATTATCCTTGGGGAAAAGCATCATTTAATTCAAAGTCTTATTTCTTTTTATAAAAATAAGGGGTTTTTTAAGGTGTTTGAAGTCCTTGACTCTACCCTTTGGCTTCTTTTAACTCCACCTTCTGAACTCCTTAATCAAGATTTCAGTAGCTTAAATTACAGCTATTAAACAAATTGGGAAAAGGGGGAAGTATATTATTTTTTCTCCTTGTTACGTGTAAAATAAAATGGACCCTGAGGAAATTGTGGTGGTCTCACTGAACAAGCTGCAGAGTAAGTCAGGACCCATGAGCTGTAGCATATATCAAATCCCTCTCTAATCATTTCCTAACCTCATACAAGCTCTTTTTAATAAAAACAGAGAGCTCAAAAGACTTCAGATTCCTAAAGTACTACTTAGCTGAAATTTACTTGCCTTTGTTCACAATAGCAAGCCAGAAACTATCACAACTCTCTTTCAAGTAATCGCTTAGACATCTGAGAGGCTATAGAGAAATACATCTTGCAAGAGAACTTACTTCAATAATCCAAATTCTACTCTGGCATGAAAATAGAATTGTCTCCATCATAGCTGAATTGACCAGTTTGGCACCTACCTACTCTGTGATTCACCTGAGATACTCAAACAAGGCACCTGGTACTAACACCTGTGAGGACAGGAGCCAGTAAGCAATTTCCCAACCTGTTTAACTCCTGCAGGGCACTCTGAACGCAGCACAGCATGGCATTCAAATCCATCCAAACATTTTCCAGACAAGGGTACTGCCACGTCCTGCTGAAATCATAGTATTCTGCTTACAGGACTTGCCCTGGAAATTGAAAAACTACACCCTCATCAGCCTGAGCGGATACAAATCTACAGCTCCCATCTCTTCGGAGAGTGCCCTGGCCACAGGGCTTTTGTTGAAGCTGTGCCATTTTTGTGCAGCCAGGAATGTGGAATTTGTTTGGCCTGCAAAGAATATTGCAAAGGGGAGTCTATTTCTGTAATCTAATAGGCAGAACACTGCTGCAGAGGAGGGGAAGCTAAAATAGTTCTTTCCCGAGGGCCTGCTTAGAATATGTATTTTCCATGTAACAGTCTTAGGATAAAATGTATTAGCAATATTGGAAGAAAAACTGGAACACAGGAACTTTCCTGTTTCCACAATGGACACATCTCATTGTCTCACAGTTGGCCTCTTTTCTTACTTTTTCTTTCTGCACCATTTCTTGCACCATTTCTTGCATGAGTGCTTCCTTCTAGTGGAAAGGTGTAAGACTGGCATGACATAAACCTAGCCCATAGATGGTGAATGAGACGTTCTTATGATAAGAAAGTATCAGCCTATGCTCAATATTCAGAACAACATCTTGAATCCCGAACCAGCCAGTGAATACACAAAGGTACCTCATTTGCAGCTGCAAAGTATCAAAACCTAGGGAAACACAGGCCTTCAAATGTATTCAGCATTTCCTGGCAGCTGGCTTAGATACCTTCCTGAAGAAGATATAAGTAGCCACTTCTACATACTCTAAATATTATTGAGTTGAGAAATTTCACCCTTGGAATATCTTTATGAACCTCACCTACAAAGTAGCAGCAAACTAATATGTTAATTTTGATCGTCCTTACAACTTTGGGAAAATAAAATGCTCAACTTAAATGTTCAAATCTATTTCTGAGAGAACTAAAAATAATGTTAAAAACTTTAGACTCCATAAAAAGACAGGAATGCCTGGTTAAGAGTGAATTTCATGCTGGCATGAAATTTGAAAGTAGCGTTCCTAAAGAGAGCAGTTTTGCTAATGCACTGAACGGGTAGATTCTTGGTTAGAGGCGATTTCATGTTTATCTTACCCTACAGTGGGGCTATAAGTTAGAAAGTGCTATTACAAATGACAGTTGTAATCCAAAGTTCGAAATCAGAGCTGCAGCGATGCTCTGAAATGTGTGTAAGCCTTCAGACTTTTGTATATAAACTCCCATGAGGCTCACAAAGCCTCAGAACATTTTACATGAAGGAACTGTTTCTCTCATACAATATTTGCTATATTCTCTGTGAATGAAGCACACTGTTTGTCCCATTTTTCAATTTGAAACTAATCTGACGTTTTTTCTTCGTTACCTTTTCCAATATTACCTAGGCCACAAAAAAAGTCCAATCGCATACTCACCAGGGACATATTGTCAAATGGAAGCGGCAATGTGATATTGCCTTACAGCATTGTGTCCCAAAAACCTGAACTTCCCTGTTCTCCTCTTCAACTTCCCTCTTCTCCTCCTCAAAGTGGCTCAAATTGGAAACAGGTGACAGCAGTGAGTTTCTGATGCTACAAGTCCTGTAGCTGAACTACAGTGATCTAATCTCTCCATCACAAACGCAAACTGTAGCTGCTCTAATTGATACTGGCTATCAATAAGGCAAGATTTGATAATACAGGAAAAGAAACAGTTCAGCTCTGCCCTTTTAGGGTCAGGAAGGAGGTATCGGAAATGTCCTGCAGGGAACTGCCCTTCTGAGCTTGGAAAATCTTTCAGCATCTGCAGCCACTAACTTTAGCTCTGACCTTAGCCATGACAGTGGCATGGAACCATCCTAGTGCTGGACACCTGAGTATTTGGGAACAAGTAAGTTTCATCAAGAGGACAGCATATTGCAAACGTTCCTGTGATATTTTTTCATACTACGTTTATTATGTACGGATTTGAGACATTTCCGTGCCACCTTGAGAAAAAAAAAGGTTTGAATTCTAATTGAATGAGTCTGTACACTTACATGTAATTATATATATATGCAATATTTTTATATATACGACATTTCCATCCTCCTTATTTGACATGTTTAAAAAGCAAGCTTTATTATTATTTTCATTTGATATATGGGAAGAAGTAAAAGGACAAGGGGAGGGGAGGGGAGAGAAAGAGTGAGCAAGCACAAGAGAAATTTCTAAAATGAGTATGTCTTTATAAACAGAGGTCACAATTTAATCTCATATTGTCTTTCCTTTCAGTATATTTACAGAATTGCAACATTGTAGTTTTTATGGTGTAAAACGATATTAATTCCAGCATTGCTTAAGTGGGAGGCAAAGAAATATATTCTGGTTTCAATTAGGAAAGACAGATATATAAACAGGTTTTATTGGAAGGTCCTGATAGGAACAGAAGAATGTGATATTGATGGACACAAGGGACTCAGACCTGTTTTTGTTCAAACCACTGGAAAAAACTTCCACTGGCTTCAGGGCTGCAGGATCAAACACATCCCTAGGTCACAAACAGGTTTAGCAGACATGTTAAAATGGCTTCAGTTTCTGAGTACTGATGGCTCCATCCCCAGGAATCTGGATCTCACTGCCATTACCCACAGTCAATGGTAGCCAAAGGCCTGAATTTCTGCTTTAAGAAAGGCTGAAGCCTTGCCATAAATACTTTCCAGAGAATGGCAGTTATTATGGCAACAGTGTTCCCATTGCTCTAGTTAAGGTTGTGTCAGCATTTAAATTATAAACCCCTGTTTTCAGGGGTTTACATCTTGGCTATAAACATTTGCCGAGAGATGAAAATTGGCATTCACTGCCTTAAAGCCACTTTTTTAATAACAAAGCTTGGAGAAAATCATACTGGGTTTTTTATACTGCAAGAGGGAAAAGAACTGGAGGCTTGTCGCGGGTGGTGAGGTGCATTTCTATGCATGTATATGTCTGTATACACAGCAATGAAGGACAGGTATATTCCTAGAATATAAAATCTGCTCCATATTTTTTAATTAAGTTTTGCTGGGCACTAAGAGATTTGTTAGTTTGTTTTAAATGCATTTGTGTAAAGGTACTGAAAACAAAATGAGAACATTGCAGCTAGTATATTTGTCATAACTGCACGAGCTTTAACAGGGATGTGGCCATGTACATCAAAAATATGTTGCATCTAAAATGCTAGTATTTTTGCCATTTGTAAAGAGGTGGTCAGATTATGCTTTATCAAGTTTTTCTGAGTACAAATAGTCCTTTATTAAGCTGTAGAAAACAAAGCCCATTTACTTGCAACTTCTCTTTCTCAAGGTTTCTTAGATGATATTTCGACTTTGAGTGTTCACATATGAAAACTCCACTAGCCAAGGAATTCATCCTTCAGCAGCATCCAGAGCTGCATGCTCCAGCCCTGCTCCTCTGCGTCCTAACCTCTGGCTTGCAAAGGGGTGGTGCACATTGCTCTTCCTGAGTGTCTCTCATTCTAAGAATCCTTTGAAATCCCTCTCACTCTCTGAGATGGGGTCTTTGAGTGTGTGTGCATTTTGTGTGTGTCTATACACATATATGGACACATGGACATAAAACACCTGTGAAGAATTTGCTTGTGAATAGCTTCTTTCTCTTGCATGTTTGTTATGTGTATATTAATACTGTGGGTGACTGCAAGAAATACTCTCTAGTGAAGCACAGTTTTCTTGAAGAAGACTATTACACCTCCAATGAAATTAAGACAGAGAGACCAGATTCACGAAAGCAACATCACTGTGTACACAGGCGTGTTGTCAGATGAAGGTATCTGAGGCCAGTGCTACATATTGAAAATGCAGTATGAAAACCTTTGGCAGGAATCGCAGTTTCCAGTGCTCAGTGAAAGCTGTGAAATGAAATTGCTTCAACATTCCCAAGGCCAGAGGATCATTATTTCCTTATATTATGGACACCAAAGGAAAGAAGAACTGGTGAGAAGTATGCATCAGCCAACCTAACTATAATTAAACACATGTCTAACAATATATCTCAAGAAGACAACTTCTGGAAGAAAACTGGAACCTCCTGTTTCCGTTTAAAACAGAATATGTGACTTTGAAGTCCTCCCAGGCTTGGGTGACCAGGACATCTCATTCTTTCCAGTTGTAATCCACAACTTCAGTGCAGCTGAGCTCCTCCACCAGGAGAATCAATGTCTGAGGGCCAAGACTATGGTCTGGCATACCTTATGTTTATCCACAGGTCCTTCCAGGCAAAATGATCTTGTATCATCAAAGTTACTGATGATGCACTGTGGTGGTGGACCAATATGTACTTATATAGGTGCATTGGCACTGACTATGGGAATAAAAAGCCTGGAATTCATTTTTCACATTTCTGAGCACACCTAATTGATGTGTAGCTTCATGGGAGATCACAGGCTCTCGGATCACTGAACTGAGTTTCCCATCTAAGCAGTGAAGACTCTATTACACAAGAGAAGGGGAAGGAAGAACAGTGTACTGCAGACGCTGCCTGGTGCCTACAACCAGCAGGAGCCTTGGATCTCTCACAGACAGATGTAACTTAAGGATTAATATTACAGGTCCGCAAGTTCTCAAGAACCCTAGAAATGTCAGGTATGCGCAGACTGGTAACAAATAAGGGGAAGTTAATTTCCACAATTAATTTAATACTAAATATAAATTAGACAAAGTATCCCTTTATTTCACTTCTGATTCAAAGAAAATTATTTTTTACCAAAAGTGTCAGACTCGTAAATCTATTCTGCTGTTCATTGTATTTAATACCTAATGCACTACCTTCAATGTGGTCTTATGGGTCTGATTGGCCTGTTTGGTTATTTCAGAACCACAAACAACAACCATTACTATTTTTCCTTGAAATGGATGAGGATACACCCGTTAATCACATCTTTTGGAATTATATTTCTGGGGAAAAGTTCTATGAGATCTTACACCTCTGTCATCCTTAACAATTTTCAGAGAGTACAGAAAGGTCAATAGGATATTGAGTACCAGCTCATTATGAGATATTATTAGCAAGCATGATAATTGTTTGAGCTCTTCCATAACATGACTACGTACTTCAGTGCATATATTAATGAATAAGCCATTATTTAAATGGCAATTCATCTCTGACTGTTATAAGTAATAAGTCTCTGAGTACATAAATCCAGATAAGGCCCTTTAATGTAATGTATAGCACATTATTTCATTTAGTTAATGAAAGAACAAGTACCAGCTAACAAATGGAAAACCGTCTGGGTTTTTTTCCTGGGGCTGTGGAGATACATTTTTCCTGTTTATTTTC
Source organism: Larus michahellis (assembly GCF_964199755.1). Lineage (NCBI taxonomy): Eukaryota > Metazoa > Chordata > Aves > Charadriiformes > Laridae > Larus > Larus michahellis. The sequence continues at coordinate 153,053,947 of NC_133897.1, forward strand.
TCCCTCAGCAAAAGAAAGGCAAGTTGAAAAACAAAACTGGGCCTGTCTTGTATGATTCAGAGCAATTAGCACCACAGAGATAATGAAAACTCATTTATTTGTACTGACGCTCTGCTACTTCAAGGAGAAGCGTCACTGAGTGCCAAGGCCTTTTTCTATTAGATGCTCAAATAGGACCATCAATCTCCTACCCTGAAGAGTGTCCAGTCTAGTTTCAGAGAAGATAAAAAAATGGGAATGAAGATGAAGGAAATGAGTTAGTTGGCACCATTGATTGGAAACTGATGCTCAGTCCAGTCATTCCAAATCATGTGTGAGGGTCATAGAGGAATCATGACTATGATAGAAACTGGCAAGACACACAGACCATTATGGTAGAAACTGTGGACATGCAGAGCATTAAAAAGGGAGGGGATAATGTAAAAAGGAGAACATGGACATGGAGGAAGGGCAAAGCTATGAAGCCTCTGGAGAGTTTCAGAACTTGAATATGATCAGGTGAAAAATGGAGAATTGCTGCGAACATTTATAACCAGAGAAGACAGTGGACAGAGACAAATCTAAAAACACATCTTTCCAGTAGTGTCTTGTATAATACAGTAGGAGGTGGTGATCTGAAGAGGTGAGGAAAAACCTGTACCTGAGGTTAGGGAAGTCAGTAAAGACTGATAAAAGGTAGACTTCATACATACAGATGAGTGGAAGGAATCAAGAAAGCATGACGAGGAGAAAGCAGAACCATAAAACATGATACAGGAATATGTGTCACATAGGACGACACTGATGGGAGAACGGATTTAACGTTCTCCCACTCAAGAATGAAGGAAATGGAAATGAGGAACTATTCAAATGAAGCCTAAAATAACAGCCAGGGAAGACTGCTGACAAGTCAGCAAAACCACTACAAAAACTGAGGGAGAGGATTAAAATGAAGATGGTAAAGGAAAAAATAATGAAAAAAAAAGAAAAAAACATGGAAGCTACAGTTTTAATTTGACCAAGAAAGGTGTGAGGTGCAGATCTACAAAGAACAGAGAATATATCCTGTGTTTTTCTTTCCTCCTCTCCCCTTCTACAGTTGCACTAGTACCACTCATATTTGCAGTGCTCTTCTCCACATCTATACAGCCAATCTCACACAAGATTTGCAAGGCCAGAAAAGGAGGTTTTCTGCAAGCAGTTCTAGCACCGCAGAAGGTGAATGTAACAGTGGAGCTGAGAGAGATCGGTGGCTTTCCCTGAATGAAGCCCTGCATAAGAATGTATTAATTTTACCTATTTCACCTGCTCTGTGTTGATAAAGAAAAGACAACATGAAAAACAGTAAAAGTAACCAGAAATTCCAAGTACATGGCCAAGGGAACTTTGGTCACGATAGCCAGTAAACCAGGAAACATATCACTACCTAAGTGCTAGACTATAGATAAGGAACACTTCAAAATTCACACAACACTTTTCCCCATGGTGGCTTTGCACGTCAATCACAGAGGAAGAGATGAAGGAAAGAACCAAAATGGTGAAAAAAGCACAGCAGATCAACCACTGCCTTTACAGAAAAGGGTGAGGAAGGAAGGAGAAGCAGGGCAGTTAAGGGACTATAAAGACACTGTAGGAACGGAGAAGACTATTTGCAAAGATAATAGATGCAAAATGGGTGATGGGCAATGGAAGTAAAATGGCTCAAATGATGGCTGTAGATGATATCCAGCCACAGAAACTCCTAGCATAAAACAGCATTCTTTGGTGGTCAAACAAAAGATGTAGTGTATATCTTGTTCAGAAAAAAAAAAAAAAACAAAAAAAACCAACTTGTATAAACTTGTTCAGAAAAGAAGCTTAGAAAAAACAGTGCAGCTTTTGAAGGATTATTTTAAAACTTTTTAATTTTAAAGCACTGCAAAAATCTTGATTAGCTTTGGGCATCTAATTGCACCAGTGTACTAAACAAGCCCTTAGATTTTAGACACGTGGAACTTGGAAAAGTACCAGTGCAGGCTTATACTTGGTTAGATAGATCTAAATACCAGCAGTATCTCCCAACTGCAAAGAAATAAGAGATAATTTGCTTACCTCTATTGTTGTTATCCCAACCCATAGGCAGGATCTGTTCATGTCATGTACAGCAAAATGTTTTTCTATCAGCACTGCAATTTTAGGAGAGAACATAATATTAACTGAGATTGCATTTACAGCTTCAGAGCATTAAATTTAGCTAAAGTAAATGTTGCCTGGGATTCCAGCTAGGCACTGAGTAAACAAGTCTGACTTCTTGGGCAAGACTTGTTGGATGTAAGTGCCATGTTCTGATGATTTGTTCTGTAAAAAAAAATTACACGGGCACTTAAGTCAAGCACAAACTTTATCCTCCCTAATAAGTAAGCCCCTAGGACTTGAGTGACACTTACAAGGACTCTAGGTTTTAGATTTGTCTGCAGTGAAAGATGAATATCCTCCACAAATACACTTGTTTATTTATTTGCATCTGGCCATCACTCTGAAAGCATCTGGTCCTCTGAGAAAACAATTTTTTTCAGAAATCATCTTCATATGAGAAAATACTGGAAGGTGAACTGCAGTGATAATTTCAAACATACTTCCTCCGGCTCTTTCACTGGAAAGAGCTTGAATGTAATTCTGCTATCTCTGGGGGAAGGACTGTCAATCAGGACACTCCACTAGCAGTGTTTGTTAGGCTCATTCTTGTGGGGAGCTGCAAGAAGTCTGAAAGAATTTCGATGTGTTTATACTAACATTTAAATAATGGATGAGCTAGGAAGATATGAATCATGGGAATCAGTTGTCCCAATCAATGCGGCCTGAACCGAATCATTGGACAGTTGTTATTTATTTATGTATTTTTGTAGTTGAAGCCAACTGCACAATATAACAGCAAGTTCTACAACATGTGACATACAGTAAGAATTATACTCCATGCCATGTCATTATTCTCAAAAAAGCACCAGAAAGAATCAAGCTGAGCATCTTATTTATGGAGGTTCCTTGCAAACAGAGTAAGGGACAATCTCTTAGTCACTGAAGACAGAGGAGGAAGAAAATAGTACAGAAGGACAAATAATTTCCAAAAGGAATCAGTAGCCTACACAGACAGAACTGAGGAATGAGCAAAGCAGAGACCGTCTACAGCTTCGTACCACCTGTTTTGAAGGCAATGGGACAGTTATAATTTCAGACATACAGCACCTCGTCTCTATTTGGGACTAGATTTAGTGGCTGAAAGTTTAAGATATAGTCATTCCAGTAATGTATTAAAAATTAAATTAAGAGGAACAGGTTTAAAAATATCCCATAATAGAGAAGAGATGGGTGCCTACCACTGCTGGATACCTGTTGAATAACAAACAGCAGGGCACAGTAAAAGGCAAAAATTGTTACAAAAAGGGGCATCAAAATAATTTGAAACAGGGCACAATTCAGATGAACTATCTCCATTTTGTTCGTTTGTGTTACAACCTTAACGCTATTTAAATGTATTTTTTTCATTGTGTGTTAATAACAGTAATTAAAAAAGGCAAAAAATACAACATACAGCTATCTTACAACAAGCAGATGGCAGCTAGAGATGGGCTACTCTCAAACTGTTCCAATTCTTGTCCAATTTGTGATCAAGAGAAGGGATAAACAGTTGTGTTACGCCTGTCTGTCATAATATTTCATTTCAAAGTTAAAGATTCACAGTGGCTTATCAGATGTAAATAATTGTTTATCAACTTCCATTTTGTTGCAGGAACCAGCAGTTTGTTATAAAGAAGAAATTTTAGAAAATTAATTACTTTGGATAGAGGTAGAGATAGCAGTGACATCAGTGTGCATATGTGGCAACATGAATGTTTAAGCACTCGAGACAAAAACTGACTTCTTTACCCCTTCAAAGGGAAAGACTGCATTAAGGAAATAAACTAATTTTGGAAGTCCTTGTGTTCTAGTATAGTGAAAACCTAATGTATTTTGTTTTCAAGATAGCTAAACACAGGTTTTGTTGAACAGGAGTCCTGAAGAATGTTTTTTGAGCTATATTGAACGCCAAGATGTCCCAGTTGCAGTTCCATGGACCTCTGAATGTTGAACTTTGCACATATTGTCTTATAGCTTCTGTTACCCTTTCTTTATCTTGGTTTTGTAAACACATACCTCCCATTCTTCCAACTAGATGAATTTGAGATTTTCAGTGGAAACACAGCTAGGATTTGCTATGGTCGGCACTGTATCATTTATTTACACTGAGGCAACACATTTACTATCAAAGGAGTTCCCAGAACATAAGCCAAGAAAGATGGTAGAAGTTACACTGCAAGATGTGGGTCAAACACTTTGGATTCTTTACTCACTACACCATGAAACATATGGCACGAGACACCTGGGGAGCCATTCTCCCTTATGGTGATTCATTCTGCTAAATAGCACAGCAAGTTCAGTCTGACATTAAATGTTAGCACATGCAGTCTGGCATACCAAGGCTGCTCACTGGCATCTGAATTATCGACAACGTGAATGGTCTGTTTGGAAACATCAATTCAGATCAACATCACATATCAAGTGTACTGGCCAAAAATAATATGGACATATTACAGTCAGTCAGTAGACTGTAATATTCCTTAGCTGACAAAAAAAAAATAATCCCACAGGAACTTTAACATCTGCTTCTCATCTGTTCAGATGATCTGGATTTATTACCTTTGCATCCAGGTGTGCATCATTTCTTGTTATATTTTAGCATCCGATACTCATATGTCATTCATTTCCAGGCATATGGGGAAGAAATGGTCTTTCAGAAGAGAAACCAACTCAAGATGATGAAAAAAAAAATAGTAGTAGTAATGATGGCAAAGTTAGTATTGAAAATAAATAAATTTCAGCATTAAATGCTGAAAAGATTAGATAGATGAATAGCAAAGATTAATTGCAAAAGTCATTTCAGACCACAGTAAAATAAGACTGTCTGACAGTCCCATGAATCTATATATCTTCTCATGCCTTTTACAATTACAGTCCATGCAGCTCAAAGGTGAAGGGGTGCTCAAATAGGCACCAAAGGCGATCTCATATTTGCAGTGTGTCATTTTCAGTAGAGCACCTGGGACCACGAGTCGGACCTTAAAAGGACATAAAACCTAGAAAGAACACCTGCAGCAGGAGTACAGCTCTGTCTTCAAAATGGTGGGATTCGGATTTCTGATATGAAACATTTGCCTTCAGCAGAATATCCTGGCTCATGCCATCACAAAGGCTGGTAAAAATCCCTTAAAACTAAAGGGAGGGAGGTGAACAAGACCGAGAGTTAAGAAGCCATTATAAAATGCCAGTATGTGTAACTCTGCAGTTTGAGTCTGATCCATGCTGGAGTCTTCCATTTCATCCTCTGAAGAGAAAATGACAGCAGGAAACTTCTAGTGTCAACCTTCATCTACTCTTCCGCATTTAGTAATGCTTTTTGACTGAACTTCTTTCCTGCTGCATTTCTTCCCACAACTTTTCTCATTTAATCTCATCTTCCTTCAGCAGCTTGAACTAATCCTGCTGCTGCCTGTGAAATCTCTGAGTGTGTTGCTGAGCTTGTCAGGAATCATTCAAGTTCAGGTTTAGGAGGACATTGATTGCTTGCTATACAAATATTGCAAATGCTATGCACCATAAAGTAAGAAATTGTCCAGACTGAGATTAGACATGAGATTAGATTTTGCAGAGACAAGAAAAAAACTGAAGGATTCTTTGGGGTTTTTTTGTAACCTTAGAAATGCCCTAATGGGAGATAGGCTGAATAGCCTTTTGCAGAGTGAGGTACTTGTTTCCAAAAGACAAGATTGACATGAATTATTGTAAAAGGGTGAATACATGGCAAAAGCCCTCCTATTCCTTGCCCAGCCCACACAAAAAGAGTTTGCAGTTGTAGTTCCTATGAACTGGCCGGTTACATTTTTCCTTTTTGCAGGCAAAGACAAAAACACCTACCTGTGCGTTGGACTATGCACCAAATTTTGTTGAACAGCCTATACAAAGGGTCATTCTCTTACATCATCGAATTTAAGTTAATGATATGATCTAACCCTGCGTTACAAATAGGTAGAATTATAGAATGGAGACATTTGTTATTAAGCTTCCTGAAAAAAAAAAAACACATTAATTTGGCCCCCAAAGGAAACTTTTACATAAATAATGGATTAGCTAATAAAAAAAGAAATATGTCTGCAGATTTATCCAGATATCAGGATAATATTGTACATATGGCTAAATATTGCCAGGACATTGCTTGCTCACATGAATCCAATAAAAGACGCCTAGAAAATATTCTACAAAGGAAATGCTTCATATATGCAAAAGGCAATCCTCTTATATAACTTCCATCATAGAGTTCTTCATCCATTTGCAGGGCCTAAGGGGAGCAACTACAATTATTTTGAGTAAAGGCACTGAGGAAATTAGAAGATGAACATCATGAGGCAAGGGGAAAGAAACAAACTTTGGGCAAGATGACTGTGACAAGAAGGAGCAGGTGTGATAAACTTGTATGGAGAAAAATGCATTTCTCATTGAAAACAAATTTCACAAATTACCATCAGCAAAAAGCTACATTTTCAACTTTTCACAAAACTGTTTTTTTTATTGGATTCACTGTCCTGGAAACTTTGACTACATCTGTGGGTTTTTTTAGGATATAGGATACAATGTTAAGGAACAGGTTATAAAAGTAGACTAGCTCATTTTATTTCCCTCATGCTAATTTTAACCTTGCCTGATCTCACTGAGATTATCTAATGCAAGACAGCAATCAACCTGCAGTGACAGATTTCATTTGAACCTGTTATAACTTTGGGTGACACTATGTGATTCTTCATGTATATTTATTTTTATGCAATAACACTATATTCTTTATACATTAGACACACATATACAAGCAATGTTTACATAAATCTACATTTCTTTGAGGTAAAGAAATCTCATTCATGTATAGGGTTTTTTGTATATTTGCACTTACGATTAGAAATGTATCTTTAAGATAGAAGACTATATCTTCTCTATTAAGTACATACCTTGAAACTGGTGGGACTGTTCACACATTGAAGGAGTTTTCATGTAAATAGGGACTCCATAATCAAGCCCAACAAAAAGAAAACAGGTGGTGTAGAAGTCTAATGAAACAGTCGAACCTTCAATCTCCAATTTCCATCCTAGCTCTGAGAACTGTAGAATGTGGTATGATCACAGAATATGATATATGGAGATTTAACTGCAGCCTTTTCTAACACAAACACCAGCAGCTGCATGCTACTATGCACCAAAATATGGAGATATTAAATACTTTAAATTGCATGAATTTATGTGTGAGTCTTTCAAGTGCTGTTTTGTGTAATCCCAGGGACAATCTTACACAAAAGAAAAAAAGGCTTGTAGAAGATTAATCTTTTCCAAGTTTTGTTTTCAGACAGTTCATAGGGAATTATTTACCACTTATACCATACTTCTTAGGGCAAAACAAATTTCATGAACAAATTGATTACCATAGACAAATCTTGGATATCTTGGTAAACAGATTAAACATGTTTACACATAGACAGTGCCTTAAATGGATAAAACATGATAAGTCATAATAATGATTTTATTTTAGTTTAAAGGCAGACTATTTCCATTGTGCTGACACAAGAGTTTAGCTAAAGAAAAGTAGAATACAATTTAAGACAAAGGTCTCAAACATGTCAGTAATTTTATCCCTCCAATTTGTCACAACTACTTGTTTATAGCCCAACATCCAAATAGAATAATTAGAAGACAAAGCAAGACCTTAGCAATGGCCTTGTGTCTATACCAAAGTTCTAAAAACAGAGAAGAGGAATATCTTCCATTAATAACGGAAAATTCAGTGTTGGTGTTTCAAATTTTTCTGGACAATTAGGCCAGTTAGATGAAGAAGTAATAACCAAAGCCAGAAGCAGGTAGTTCAACAGGAGAATAAGACCTAGAAAGGTGTAGATTTTTAAGAAATGAATTTCCATTTATCTCAAAAGGATGCTCAGGAGATTCCTACAAAGGTACAGAACTGGGCCTTTAAGGGAAAAAGAAAGAAGTAGAAGACGATGATGAAGAAGATACTAATAGTTAAGTACAAGCTAGGGCATGATGGCTGAAAATATAAAATTAGACTAAAACTGCAGAATCAGTCAAAGTGAGAGGGTGGTGGTGGTTTAGGGTGTTTCATTCATTAACAATGATATTTAAAGCAAGGACAGTAAAACCCTCACACCTGTCTACAGCTAAGTGTTGCAAGCTAGGACAAGATCATTCAAATAACAGGAGTAAAAACTATAAAAAAACCACTTAGAATAAGTGGGTGGTTCAGGAGACATGTTCATTAGTGGTGATAACTGAATATAAAATGGCATAGCCTTCACCCTCTTGCAGACAGCACAGTGTCTGTGAAAGGGTCCAAGCTCACTCACTTGGTGGTGATGTTAATCTGCGCCTCTCAGCAGTCACCAGGAGGAAAACTATAGGTCTGAGATCCTCCCCCTTTTTTGTGGCTACACAGCATTATTTTTTTTTTATTTGTATCTCTCCGCTTCTTAGGGAAAAATAGCTAAAATAAGTTATTGTTGTTGTTATTATTGTTATTATTGTCATACTTCTTGTTGCAAGTGTAATCCAGACTGGAAGGAGCTGCAGAGTCAGAATTCACTAGCTGCTTTCCCCACGACCAGCTTGGACAAGAGCCATGTCTCTTCCTTCTCTGCTCACTACAACATAATTTCATGGTTGTTGTGTCTGGGAATGGCACTGGCACACTCAAGCAGTGAGTTTCTCCTGGCAGGTAGACTCAGGTAGCGAGTTTCTGCTGGCAGGTCCGAGGAAACCCCTGAAAGCTTACATGGGCAGGCAGAAAGCCAGGTGTCAGGCAGGTATGATTAACCTTCTAATATAAAAAATAAACAAATCTCTAGTGGGAGCTTTACAAATATTCAGCATTCCACAATCAATTAACTCTTTACACTCTCCATTATAAGAAAATGCCAGCAGAATTTTTTTTTTTAAGGCTGGAATCTGTTTTTATTAGGGTTTCTGTACTGAACTTCTTGTCTTTCACATTTGTATGTAAGGGCACAAAGTGACTGACAGAAGTATGACAAAGAATTTTGGCTCAAGCAGAAAAAAAAAAAAGCCTGCAGACTTCAGAGAGCACAGTATGCAGAAATAAGATATTAATTCCCTTATGGTAACAAAACTACAAAACTGCCCATCTGGAAAGATCACTTCATCAGTGTTTTAGAAGTCACGAAGCACCAATCAAAGAAGTATAGCTAGGGTGCAAATAAAGGTATTTAGGCAACTGAGTGTACCCATAGAGTTTTTTTCAGGTTCCCAATCAATGAAAAGAGAGAAAGAAAAGAAGCAGCAAAATAAAAGAAAGATAATTAAAGATTTTCATTAAAAACAATTCTAGATAATTTATTTTAAGCTTTCGTGTTAGTAAAACTGAAATAATTTTTCCACCCTCATCTGTTTTGCAGGTCCTTGTTCGGTATCCGTCGTCACACTGTTGTGTTTTATTGTATGTTCTTTTGCATTTCCCACAGAATGCAAAGTATTGTAGTCTGGTATTTCCCTCCTATCCCATTTCATTTCTTAGACTGTATGCAAGAATAATGATGTTGCTCTGAATTCACATCACTGCAAGGGAATGTTTAAAATGTAAAATGAATGAACTGAGTTTTCCCCTAAAGGAAGAAAACATTTGTATTCGGAGTTTCTGATTACCATCCCCTTTATTTGATTCAGTTTTGTTTGGGTTTGGGTTGTGGGTTCGTTTTGTTTTGTTTTTTTTTTTTTACAGAAGATTTGAATTCTATGCCAAGTCTTGGCTGCTAATGGCCTTTCAAATTTTCTGCTACTAAAAAAAAGTTTGTAGGTGTTCAATTATCATAAATTACAGTTATAGTTATCATTGATTGCCAAACCATTTAGAAACATTTGGTAATTAATCTTCACAATAGCCTTGTGACAGAGGAATAAAAATGCAGTGCAGCTTTCCAGAACCAAAGTAAAATTAAAGCTCAAGGAGGGTATAAATAACACATAGGCTTTCTGCTCTCTCTTGTACATGGGAAAGTTTCACACTAATACTAATTTTGACATTTTTACATATTGCTTTATTTCCTCTTTCATAAACAAGCTAATAAGCTAACTACAGTAGTGCAGCAGTTCGCTGTCATACCATGGCAAGATACACTTCCAGAGTTCAGCTCATAAGCTTTTGCTGACTAATGTTGCATGGATGGACTACCAGTCTGATGATCAGCATTGGTTTCTTGTATTAGAAATAGGAATTAGAATTACAAAGGCAATTTCACTGTCTTTCTTGGAGCATCCGGTTTCACTTCGGGAAGATAAAGTCAACATCATGGACAGGATGAGAACTTCCTGCATCACAGAGTTTTTCTCCACTCTCAGATTTGCTAAATAATTGAGACAGTTTTTCCCATGATATACCGCTCCTTCATAAAGGCTTCTCTAACATCTCTTTGATTATGACACAAAGTTCCTTGCACCTTTGTAATAGAATTATAACATTTGACTTTTAATTAACAAAATTTGGCATTATAGTATCTTCTAGACAGAAAATACAGTAAGAGAGAGAAAAAGACAAAGAGAAAGCAAGCAAGAAAGTAATAAAGTCCTTCAGATCTGTCGAACATATGCCAATTGGACTGTAAGTGAAATGCATCTATTGCACCATTTTAAAAACAGAAAAAAAATAATATTTTTTTTTTATTAATGTTCTGTTCTTGCCTTACCTGGCCTTAGGGGATAGGATGAACAGACTTTTCTCATCTGAAAAAGCTGACTTAAGTTTAAATCATTCCATTACAGCTTTTAGGGTGCTAATAAACTTGCCACATTTTTGTATTCATCTGAATAATAACTAGCTGTAGGGGCTGGTGAAACAAGAAACATATTTAAAAAAAAAAAACTTTCTGTAGTTTAGTTTCCAGAGTTGACTGGTTCTGAAGCTCATGGGAATTATAAAGTCCAGTGGAGCTGGGGTTCTCTCAAAGCTTTTCTCTGTCCCCGTACCACCTACAGCACTGTGGTCGCTGCAGTGCTGATTTGGTAAGGTTACTAATTCATCTCAGGCTATACTATTTTCCAGTGACTAGCACTTCATTAAGGTAAAAAGCTTCATTATGAAAGGAAATATTCACAGAGAATTCAGCTTACAAATGGAAAAATACCAAGTTTTCTACCAGCTAGTTTCAAACATACATATAAACCTCATTTTTCAAATGCTTTGCACTTTCAAAATATTTTCTATTCTTCATTATGTCTCATACCACCTTTTTAATTTTATTCTATTTCATAAAATCATTAGAAAGACAAAGTACTAGGAAATGACCAAATTTTCTCAGAAGTAGCAAAGACAAAATCATAACATTGCATTTTTCTGATCCACCACACGAATTGTGAGAGTGGATCCTTAACTCCATATGATCAATACTGGTGGCACTGAAGTCCACCGAGGCGCTCCAGCCATATCCTGGAAGAAGAATGGGCACCAGTATTTGTTTCTAACTTTCACTTAATTAAAAAAAAAAAAAAAAAAGATTATATTCTGATTGTAAATACTTGACTTGAAAGCTGTGTAAATGACTTCCTTATAACACATCTTCCTCCTTTGATCTCAAGCAGCTACACAAAAGCCCAGATTTTTAGACAGCAGCTTTCAGCCATTTTTACTATTAAAAGGGGGGGGAAGGAAAAAAAAAAAAAAGAAAAAAATAATTTATATTTTATTATTATTTCAGGACCATAAGTCAGACCCCACTTTGCCGATTTTGGTTTTGCCTTTCTCCAGTGAGCAAACTAAACATTAGGCTGCAAACAACCACAGAAATTGCAGTCCCAAAGGAATTTGTTTAACAAAGCTCTAAGTATCCTTAAAAAGAAAATTAAATGGAAGGTGGAATTAACTTTAAGGAAGTTAAAATTAACTTTAACAACTCAGACACAGTAAGAATAGCACACATTTTTAACTGCAAGGAAAATTTGTTCTATGAACACACTACTACCAAGAAAAGTTGCAGATTCTCCATTTCTGTATTATCAATTTAAGACAAAATGTGTCTGTAGGAGACGAGCTGCAGTCACACAAAGTTTACAGAGCCCAATTCAAGAGAAACAGATATGATTCTACAATCTGCATTATTCAAGTCAAACTATTTATGTAATGGCCCCTTCTGTCCTTAAAGTAGTCTATGTATCAATGAAAACTTCTAGTTAAACATAATAAGGCTGTTTAAATAATATTTCATTTCTAATGAGCTCTTAACAAATAATTCACTTGGAGGCTGGATGTAAAAAAAAAAGGTAAGGGAGAAATAATGATTATTAAGGGTATGATCCTTGAACCAGCCTCATGAAAGTTTCTGCTATAAATCAAAAAAATTTAAATAGCAGATGCATATGTTGATAAAGACTGCAAGTAAATTTTCTCCACTCTTTACTACATTCTACAGTACACGATGATGAGACCTTTTACTTCTTATGACTGTCCATATCTCTCTGAGAACGGTTGCCATGAAGGAAACAAAAAGTACTTGCTGATTTTTTACATAGAATCAAAGAATCATAGAATCTTCATGGTTGGAAAGGACCTTTGAGATCATCGAGTCCAACCAGACACACACAAAAACCAACCAAATAAACAAAAAATCAAAAACAAACAAACAAAAAACCTACAATCTCTGTCACTAGAGCATGCCCTGAAGTGCCAAATCTAGATGTTTCTTAAATACCTCTAGGGATGGTGACTCAACCACCTCCCTGGGCAGGCTGTTCCAGTGCCTGACCACTCTTTCAGTAAAGTCGTTCTTCCTAATATCTAACCTAAACCTCCCCTGCTGCAACTTCAGACCATTTCCTCTGGTCTTGTCATTATTCACCTGGGAGAAGAGGCCAACACCCACCTCCATCCAACCTCCTTTCAGGTAGTTGTAGAGGGCAATGAGGTCTCCCCTCAGCCTCCTCTTCTCCAAGCTAAACATGCCCAGCTCCCTCAGCCTCTCCTCATACGACCTGGTCTCCAGACCCCTCACCAGCCTGCTAGCTCTCCTCTGGACACGCTCCAGCACTTCAACGTCCCTCTTGTACAGAGGGGCCCAGAACTGAACACAGTACTCGAGGTGAGGCCTCACCAGTGCCGAGTACAGAGGCACGATCACTTCCCTGCTCCTGCTGGCCACGCTATTTCTGATACAAGCCAGAATGCTGTTGGCCTTCTTGGCCACCTGGGCACACTGCTGGCTCATGTTAAGCTGGCCGTCCACCAGCACCCCCCGGTTCTTTTCTGCCGGGCAGCTTTCCAGCCACTCTTCCCCAAGCCTGTAGTTTTGCTTGGGGTTGTTGTGACCGAAATGCAGGACCCGGCACTTGGCCTTATTAAACCTCATACAGTTGGCCTTGGCCCATCCATCCAGCCTGTCCGGGTCCCTCTGTAGAGCCTTCCTACCCTCAAGCAGATCTACACTCCCACCCAGTTTGGTGTCGTCTGCAAACTTACTGAGGGTGCACTCAATCCCCTCATCCAGATCATTGATAAAGATATTAAACAAAACCGGCCCCAAAACTGAGCCCTGAGGGACACCACTGGTGACCGGCCGCCAAGAGGATTTCACCCCATTAATCACATCTCTCTGGGCACGGCCATCCAGCCAGTTTTTAACCCAGAGAAGAGTACACTTCTCTAGGCCATGATTTGCCAGCTTCTCCAGGAGAATGCTGTGGGGGATGGTGTCACAGGCCTTACCAAAACCCAGATAGACAACATCCACAGCCAGAAGGCTCGTCACACGGTTGTAGAAAGAGATCGGGTTGGTTAAGCAGGACCTCCCTTTCCTAAACCCATGCTGGCTGGCCCTGATCCCTTGGCTGCCCTGCACTTGCCGTGAGAGGTCACTCAAGATGATCCTCTCCATGATCTTTCCTGGTACCGAGGTCAGGCTGACAGGCCTGTAGTTCCCCGGATCCTCCTTCTGACCCTTCTTGTAGATGGGTGTCACACTAGCCACCCTCCACTCATTTGGTACCTGCCCTGTTGACCAGGATTGTTGATAAATGATGGAGAGAGGCTTGGTGAGCTCTCCTGCCAGCTCCCTGAGTACTCTTGGATGAATCCCATCTGGCCCCATAGACTTATACACGTCTAGGTGCAGAAGCAGATCATTGACTACTTCCTCCTGGATTGTGGGTGGGTTGTTCTGCTCTCCATCCTTATCTTCCAGCTCAGGAGGCTGAGCACCCTGGGGATAGCTGGTCTGACTATTGAAGACGGAGGCAAAGAAGGTATTAGGTATCTCAGCCTTCTCCTCATCCTTGGTTACAACTTTCCCCCCTGCATCCAGTAAGGGATGGACTTTCTCCCTGGTTCTCTTTTTGTTGATGTATTTATAAAAAGTTTTTTTGTTGTCCTTGATGTTAGTGGCCAAGTTAAGCTCCAGCTGGGCTTTTGTCTTCCTAATCTTCTCTCTGTATAACCTAATGAGATCTCTGTGCTCCTCCTGAGTTGCCTGTCCCTTCTTCCAAAGGTGGTAAACCCTCCTTTTATTCCTACCTCCCATCAGAAGTTCCTTATTCATCCAGACTGGCCATTTTCCCCACCCTTTAGACTTGTGACACTTGGGGACAGCCTGCTCTTGGGCCTTTAAGATTTCCTTCTTGAAGAGCATCCAGCCTTCCTGGACCCCTCTGCCCTTCAGGACTATCTCCCAAGGGACTCTCTCAACCACTGTTCTGAAAAACAAAATTTTTTGTCAAAATATTTGACAAAGCTGAGGACATGTTTGCTTTCCAATGGATAGTGCCACAGACTTGCCACATATAGAGACTGGGTAGCCACATCAGGAGTGGCCACATTTCAGCAGAAGTGTGAAGGACACAAGTTACCCAGCTGGTATGGTGTAACTGAAGCCGATTCATTGCTTCCTGTTGGGTGGGCATCCATAAAAACAGTGGACTATTACTTTGATTTTTCAAAAATGTGTTAGCCCATGTTTATCTTTGGAAATAATGTCTTTTTAGAAAGACATGTCTGGGAAGTGTGGATGAGGAGCTGTTAATGTTGATGCACTGCTTAAATGGCTTAAACCACTCCTTGTAAGTAGCAACGTGTGAAATATTCAAGTGTCTTCCATCTCATCTGCACTTGGTAATATCCTACGTTATGGAAGAAATTCTGCATTATGAAGCGAAACACATGGCTGTTGACTTTAGATTAGATAAATCACACCTTTAGAGTGGTATTTCCCCCAACTGTCTAAACAAGGAGGCTAGATAACAAGCCTAGGTACAGATATATCTATATGTGTAAAACCCATGAAGGGAAACCTCAATTTGTTTGGAGAATCAGTGAATAGAAGTGATTTTTAAAATATCCTGTTCTATGTATTTTAAAACATCTGCCGCTGTGAGGAATGAATGTCCTGCTATGTTTTCAAAATGGAAAATAGACTTAATTTGTCATAGTTACGGGATACCAGTGCTTTTGTTTCTGGTTTAAATTTGTCTTTTTGGTGATATTCACATTTAATCTGACAAGTGTCAGATTTATGGAGAAGAACACAGCTTGCAGTGAAAGACAGAAATAAAGACCTATATTTGCTGAAACAGTTGATGTATGTATGTGTATTAGTGTCTGTGTGTACACAAACACGCACTAATATGCTCTGAAAGCTTTGTGCACGTAGCTACAAATATGTCTAGTTCTAAGACATCAATTCAAACACACGTTACTGTTGTAGAATTGGGACTTTATTCTTGGTTTTACAGAAAATCATATATGTAAAATAAAATGTCTTTTAAAGACATAAAACCTAAAGTAAAAACAGAAACAGAAATAAAATACAAAGTACTGATTACGTTCTCTGAAATACTAGCTATTTGTTTTCGATGCCTGTATAACTAAAAGTTAAAAAGAATACCTGATATATTACTGCTTTGTAGTAAACTAATTGCTTACAATAAAACAATAATTGAGTTGCTCATTCTTATTAAAAAAACCCAATAGTTTTCACACAAAAATTTTCTCTAATTTTTGTAGGGAAATATTTGACAATGAACAATTTAGCATGAGGTGTAACAGCAGCTGATAGAAGTGAGTGATTTTACATATCTAAATAATCTTTATGTGTGTGTGTTTGTAAGCATTACAGAGGAAAATATTACCTGTTAATGGTTATTTTTTCTACCAGACCTTTCATAATTTCACTGAGTGTTTTTTGTATTAGTCCAGTGTCTAGAAGTTCCTGAAGAAAACAAGGTAGGATATTACTCTACAGTTGATAAGGGAACACAGCTGACACACCTGTTTGATGTCAGTCATATGGAAGCTTCTGCAAGGCCCCGCAGTGCTTATGGGAAAAAGGTTTGGCCAGATAGATGTAACTACCACGGTGCCAAGGCAACTCACGCTGCAAGAGGACTCTATTTGTACCTATACAAAAGGTAGTGCCAGTTCAGGTTGCCTACCTACCTGCCTGGAAATCTCCCAAAGACAGACACTTAGCACAGGCTTGCATCAGTAAAACAGTGTGCTGAGTTTGAAAGTGGGTGCTGGCTTGGAGCCGCCTTAAAAAAGCAAATTCAGCCATAAAATACCGGCGGCCCCAAAGAGCCTTCATTCCTCTGAAAGCTGAGGCCTTGCAATTTAAAGTATGAAGCGCTTAATGCAGTTTTCAGGGTAACACTGCATACACTGTAGCTTATAAAAATAAAAAATAAAAATAAAAAAAAAAAAGAGACAGAACAGTACAGAAGGAAGGACATTACTCTTTCCTCTAAACTGATGAGAAACCAAGGTCTGGAGAGAAAACGTGACTTACCTAAGGTCACACAGGAAGCCTGTGACAGTCAGAAACTGAAATCAAATTTCCTGACTTCCAATCCATTGCCTCAGCCATAAGAGGATCTTTCCTCTCTTATTGATTTAATTTTTTGATTCTGAAGCATCTGGTTGACTACAAAACAAAATGGTTCACGATTAGTGTAAATAACTTCACATTTTGATGCTATTTTCATTGCTTATATACGTGCTGAAGATATTCCAAATGGGGCATCTATTACATATAGTCACTGAATAGGTACATTGATTAATGTATAAAGATGTCATAATTAAAGGGGTTTTCTTCCTTAATTTGCATATAACATCAATTTTCAAGTGAACATATCATTATTTTACACAGAAATTAACCTTGGGCACTTCAAATAGTGTCTATGCATATGTACTTCATTATGTATAATTTACATGCTATGTCATTCTCTACTAATTCCTCAGAGAACATAATCATACAGCGAACAGGCAGCTTTTTTATGTCTTTTACAGAATAATTCTAAGAATAGAGAGGGAAATGGCACACAATCCAAATTGCTGCTTTTCCTTCTGCTGCTCAAGATGAAGCTGCTGTCCTGACTTCCACTAGCACTACAGTGGCACCTCAAGGCAGAATAACAACATGTCAGGATTGTTCACAGGCTCATCCCATGCCTCGCACAGGGAAGTTAGTATTAAGCCAGAAAAATGCAAACTCACGTCAACAAAGGCCTGAGTCTGCAATGTCTGCTTTTAGTTGTCGAAAAATTATAGGCACTAACTCAAAATAGGTGAAAATTACTTTTATGAATCAGACCAGGTACCTCAATCCTAAGAAATGTGAATAGCTGTTGTGTTGTATCTCAGTGAACCTAAGAAGTGAGCCAACAAAATTTATCTTCCATACTAGAGTCCTAAAGACTCCTATAATGAAATAGGAAGATTCCCAAGCAAGAATGAAATGAGAAAGTGGCTTATCTTTGGAACCTCCTCTATGACCATGTTTTTTGTCTAAAGAACAGCAGATACATGTTTTGCTCAAGTCGTTCCAGACAAGACGCAAACAATGTGTCTGAATCATTTAGAGATTTGTTATAATTCAGGGAAACTATAAAAAAGCCAAGCTTATCTATGTATCTTGAATGAAAAGCATCCAAGAATTTCTGATATAAAAATTTCCATAATTACATCAAAAAAAAAAGATGTTATCAGTTTGTCTGAAAGTGTTGTTTTGCTTGCTGTTTTGCTTTTCTTTGTTTGTTTGTTTTATTATGTATAGTACGAGCAAGATAAGATAACCTATGGTAGAGTTGACCAATCTGGAAGACACATAAATGCATGTTTCGTGGGAAGTCCGTCCTTCCATCTAGTGGAGGTCCGTTCATTGTTCAGTGCATGTGATAGTTACCATGTCGATTTAACATAACAGTATATTTTAAATATACTGATTCTTTTGGCAAGGACCTTATCTCCCTAAGAATTTCTACATTAAGTTGGCTTCATCTTCAACAGAGTTTTTAAGCATACACAAGTAACATACACATAGATATAGATAGGTCATCCATATTCCACAGGCTCGAGAAGGAGAGGAGCTCCTTTCAACATACAGAGACTTCCTAAGCAGAAGCTCATAGTGTTTAGATAATTGTTAATAAGAACTTCAGACATTATGAACCTACCTGCCTTTGCCATCTTTGTATTCAACAAGGGAATCACAATTCCTGAGAGTACTGAATGTCTGAAACGGTGACTTTGACTCTATTGGCGGTCAGTCTTGGTTTTAACACCAAGATTGTTCAGGAAGAGATATCCAGGAAAAGAGAAGACTCCAGGAATACCTTATTGTGGCCTTTCAATACTTAAAGGGCGCTTATAAGAAAGATGGGGACAAACTTTTTAGCAGGGCCTGTTGTGATAGGACGAGGGGTAATGGTTTTAAACTAAAAGAGGGTAGATTCAGACTAGATATAAGGAAGAAAATTTTTTACGAGGGTGACAAAACACTGGAACAGGTTGCCCAGAGGGGTGGTAGATGCCCCATCCCTGGAAACCTTCCAAGTCAGGTTGGATGGGGCTCTGAGCAACCTGATCTAGTGGAAGACGTCCCTGATTAATACAAGGGGGTTGGACTAGATGACCTTTAAAGCTCTAACCTTCCAACCCAAACTATTCTATGATTCTATGATATATGTATAATTATTATACAATTTACTAATCTAACTCAATGGGTAGAATATTTCCTTGCTTTTTTGAGCATTAATAGTACTTCTTTTAACATTTATGACCTACAGGGATTCTGTAGCAACATCCAGAGGGAAAAGGAAGGTACTTGTCTTTAATAGCTTATCTGGAGCAGGACACAACTTTTACCACTGCCATAATTGCCAGTAAGAACAAAAGGAAACAAACAATATCCTCAGCTTGTAGATAAACAATATTTGTATGGATGCACTGGACCTATTCCACAGGACAGACAAATGCACACATCAGTATGGAGAGGGTACAGCAACGGGTACAAAGATGATTAGGGGACTCTAACACCTCTCTTATGAAGAAAGGCTGAGGGATTTGGGTCTTTTCAGTCTGGAAAAAAGATGGCTGAGGGGGGATCTTATCCATGCTTATAAATACTTAAAGGGTGGGTGTCAGGAGGATGGGGCCAGGCTCTTTTCAGTGGTGCCCAGTGACAGGACAAGAGGTAATGGGCACAAACTTGAGCATAGGAAGTTCCACCTAAACATGAGGAGGAACTTCTTTCCTTTGAGGGTGGCAGAGCACTGGAACAGGCTGCCCAGAGAGGTGGTGGAGTCTCCAACTCTGGAGACATTCAAAACCCACCTGGACGCGTTCCTGTGCAACCTGCTCTAGGTGACCCTGCTCTGGGAGGGGGGTTGGACTAGATGATCTCCAGAGGTCCCTTCCAACCCCTTGGTAGGGGATTGGATTCTGTGATTCTGTGTATAGGATGAAAGTGTCATCTCAACAGTGTGACAAGATGAATAAAAGATTAATGAATCCAACCTACATTTTTTTTTTCCATCACAAACAAATCAACTATTTTAAACCTGAAGAGAACACCTGTATATAAAGGGATGTATTTTTTTCCCCATGGAAATAGAAGGACGGTAAAAAGATGCACTATCCTGAAATATTCTTGATCTGTTAATCTTACTACTTTTTGCGCTTCTCCATACTATGTGTGAAAGACCAGTGTCCTAATGATTGCTTCTGGCACTGATCTTCTTTAGAAATGTCAGGTCATTCAGTAAAGTAATAGAAATCACATTACTTTTTCAGACGAACATTCACAAAGACCAAATTAGTAACACAGAGGTTTGTTTCAAACAAATTTGTGAAAATCCACAGGTCTTATTCAGCTTATAAATGCTATTTGTCAAAGAATGAAAAATAATGAAGAAAAGCAGAGAAATCATCACTTCATAAAAATACTTAACAGTCAATTGAAAGAGTCAACGTAGGTGTTATTAATTATAAAGTGAAAAAATACAGTCTGTCTTTGCACTTATATTAGGGAAGAAAATGGCACAGAAGAACTGATCCCTGTACAGAAAACTGTGAAAACAGTTCATAAAAATTAATCTTGATTTGCCAACTATTTTTCTGTTCTTTGCAGTCATTATCTACACTATCAGGCTGAGATAACTACATAGGAAATTAAGATGCACATTTGGATCACTGGTAAATGAGCAGTTAGATAACGGACAATTGACTTAGTCTGCTTAAATTCTATACAGAATACTTCACTGGTAGAAAGGAGATGAAAAAGTGGCTGTGAATTGCCTGGTGTTTGTATGCATTGGTGAACTTTACTAGAGTGTAGATTTTACAGAGGGGTTTTTTTTAATTCACTGATCTAGCAGAGTTAGTGGAGACTTCATTTTAGAGTACGTATCAATACATATCCTTGATAATAATCATTATAGATATTTTGGTCTTCTCTGTTGAAGGCCTAGCAGGTGTACGTTAATAGCTACAGAATATCACAGATTAGCTACAAAGACTGAAATGGGTAGATGAGGATGGTGGAGAGCGACGAGTTCAAGAAGTTATTTTAAGTGTAAAATACATTTCAAAATTGTTGAGGATGTGGTGGTGGGGAGATCCGTTACTCTTTCACAGTCATGTACTGCATCAGTGAAAAATTAAGATAGGAAATCATATTCTCAAGTTTCACTCCCATTTACGCTAAAATAAGTTTATGTTAGTAACCTACTTGCACTAGTATGGAAAAAACAGGAGGCCATTTTCTGACAGAAGGGCATCCCTTCCTTTTTATGATCTCTTTTGAAGTAACTCCTTGACTAATAAATTTGTATACTTCCCATCTCCAACCTTGCCTGTCCCACTTTCTGCATGTGTTTGCATTACTGAGTGGTAATTATAATGAAAAATACAAACCTCAGGTGAAAAGGAGACAGGACACGACAGCTGAAAAAAAACAGATACACCAGACAGCTCATCGTCTTCACATTTCATCTGACCTTTCATCAGCCACCAGACCAAATGAGTAGCAGGATAAGGTTGACAGGTAAAAATAGACACAGCAGGAATTATTTCATTCATGGAACTTGAAGGTCAGACAACTTGAACAGAGTACTGTATAGACCATTTTTTCTTAATGGTTCAGCAATATACATGGAAAATTAGCATTTCTATAGCCAAAAGATATATTCATTTGCCAGTGTTCCTTTTTAGGGTCAAAGAGTGGATCAAATCTATTAGTCATTCTTTAACCAAGAGCATAAATAATGTACAGAGATCTGTCTCTTTCTAGGAAAATAAATTATGGAGGTATTTGCAGCACTTACTTATCTTCAAATACTTGTACTACACAAAATTCTTCCTAAACAATCCCTACAATCAGTGGAAAGAAACGCTCCTGCAGATAGGAAGTTTAAAGCATCTTAGTTAGATTTCTGCTTCAAACTTCTCCCAGATCACTGTCATCTGATTCAGTATGAATCTTACGCCAAAAACCTAATATCAGACAGTTGTATCATTGGACTAAATCAAGTAGGTAAATTAGTTTTCCTAGTTACTTTCCTGAGTTTAAGCTTGCCTTGAGACAATAGACTAAAAGATCTACCAAAGTATGATTAGAAAGATGCTGTTTATTTAATTTTTTAAGATCATCTGGAAGACTGGGATCTGCAAAGACCCTTTAAGAAGAATGGTTGGAACGGATATCCATTTACAAGATGAACCTAAGCACATTGCAAAACCATTCAACAGCAAGACAAACAGGGCTTAGACATCTGAGAGAAACAGGACACATTGCAAAACTTCAACAGGATGAAATCCGATTTAAAAATAACACTTTTACTATAGAAAAGGGTAGTCCGGCATCCAGGCACATTCGCCATTCACAGGAGACTACAAAATTTCCATTGCCACTGGAAATCAAGCCCTTTTAATGGGGAAGTTGGGGAAAGGTAAAGAGAAATAAGAGAAAGGAAGAGAAAGAGAAAGAGAAAGAGAAAGAGAAAGAGAAAGAGAAAGAGAAAGAGAAAGAGAAAGAGAAAGAGAAAGAGAAAGAGAAAGAGAAAGAGAAAGAGAAAGAGAAAGAGAAAGAGAAAGAGAAAGAGAAAGAGAGAAAGAGAAAGAGAGAGGGAAGGGAAGGGAAGGGAAGGGAAGGGAAGGGAAGGGAAGGGAAGGGAAGGGAAGGGAAGGGAAGGGAAGGGAAGGGAAGGGAAGGGAAGGGAAGGGAAGGGAAGGGAAGGGAAGGGAAGGGAAGGGAAGGGAAGGGAAGGGAAGGGAAGGGAAAAAAGAAAACAATATAAGACATCAGTATACCACCATAAAACAATTGAAAACATTTATGGGCTACTTCCTTTAGAAAAAGGTTTTAGAAACAGGTTTTAAGGTCAGAAACTGAGACACGGAAAAGTCAACTGGCTTGCCCCAAAGAACTCACTAAACCTGTGCCACGGTCACTGCCAGAAAAATTAACTTCAATCTAATTCATCTACAAGGTCATCCTTCTTCTTAGAAGTCCAAATTTAGGCTCTGCATTTTGCATTTCAGTTAAGAATTCACATCTTGTAATACTATGCAACTAAATAACATTAACCAAGCCAAATTCAGCCATTTCTTCTTTTACATCACACTTCTTTAAGTCATAATCTGTAGGATCAGACTGTGCACTCACACCGAAACCCTCAAATAGTCCGTTGGAGAAAATGTTTACAGCTGAACATAAACCCCGAAAATACCAAGTTTTAATGCAAATGCTGACCAGCCTTTCATGCATAGCTCTAAATAATGAAAGATTCCTGGCTGGCTCACTCTCCTTGCCATCTAACCTTTTTTGTTCCATTCATTAGTGGAACATCATATAACTTAACAGAAATTAACATATGTAAAGAATGTCATCCCAGAGGGATTTCTGGAACAAAGGAATATTTTTCTATAGTTGGCAGTTTTGGTAAGAGCTCATTTTCTAATCTACAGTAGTTGTTAGCTTCACAAAGCAATGAACTCTCTTTCTTCAGGTTTTTAACCAAATGGCCCATTATTTGGCTTTGTGTCTTGGCCTTGTGGATGTCTTAAATACAAATAAAAGCACAAAATCCCACCCTCCAAGTTTCTGATTGCTTTTTTTAATAGCTCAGTCCCCGAGGGGCTCAACTTGTGATTGAAATTGTTTTGTTTAATGGGCATTTTGTGCTTTTCCCCTGGATTATTTTACTTGGAGTGGTGAATGCATGCCAGTTCAAAAATCAAACACTGGGGCAAATGCTACAAACACATTGCCCAACATGTGGTCAGTATTTAGACAAGTATATAAAGCAGAGAATTATTTTGAGCACTGGGGAGAACACTCTTCATTCAGTGTTACAGCAGATAAATTATCTATCTCATAATTTAGATTATGCTGACAGTTTCATTATGCATTTCCAGTGCCCAAAGATACTAATAAGTGCTGTAGGTTTGTCCCAGTTCAGCAGACAAAGTAAATTCTGCCTTCAGATGAATGCTGAACAGACACAATGAAGGGCAGATGCGTTCTATAGGATCTTGGCACTGTTAGCTCTCACAACATATGAACTTTGAATTTATTTCAAAAGGCTGAAAGCTTATTCAGCTGACACTTGGGAGGGAGGGAGAGGGAGAGGATCTGATTCTCCTCTCACACATGTTTTAAGCCATTGTTGGATTGCTGATTTCATTAGAGTTACTTCTGATTTACACGGCTGTCAGTGACAGGATCCAGTCTATATAAAACTGAATTAGAAATCTAAGGAATATTCTGCCAGATTTCTGATGTTACACTCAGCAGGAGACTATTGAAGTTATAAGCTGGGAAAATAACTTGGTAAAGGAAGACAGATCAAGAAACAATCTAAAGGGATGGTGGTTACTAGTAAGTTACTTAAGGATCAGCTTTGGGACTGTATTTGCTTAATTTATTTCAAGGTCAGTGCCTAAATTGTCACAAAGTACTTTATTGAGTGTTATACTGAATTCCAAATATTTTAGAACCTCACTGGATCTCAATGGTCTGTTATCCTACCAAGTGCTGATACTAAATTTGTTTGCATCAGTCAGTCTTCTGTAAATACGTGCTGCAGTTTCAGTTTTCCATCTATCATCATGCCCTGAACAAATCATCATAATATGTTAAACAGTAATGCGTTCTATTGAAATGAATCCGTCAGAGTTGAACTTTCCAGGTTATTTCTTCTCTTTAGTATATTTACTTCATCCAGCTTTAGGCGCTTGGCCATCTAGCAGCCCTGATATCCCACTGCAGGCAACAGAGAATAGACTCCACTTAAGAATGATTCAAAAACATAAGTGAGATTCCTGCCTTAAATAGACTTCTGAAAGGATCTGTCTCTCTGCATTAACTGGATGGTTCATTTGCCCACATAATTAGGCAGCTGAACCAGAATTGCCTGCCTGTGTGTTGCCATCCTTAATCTGATGTTACAAATTCTTGTTACAGGACTTCTAATTTCCTGCACGAATTCTTTCATTAAGTTGCTTGTAGTTGTTGGAGTCACGAGAGTATGTATTTCATTTTCTTCAACTGCTCTTTGGAAGAAAGCACCTTCTTCATCACATTCCATTAAAGTCATAGTCCGATTTGCCAAATTCTCAGTAAAGTCAATGGACTTGTTGGCTGAGTAAAATCAACTTTATCGTTCCAGTTCCTAGGACATCTCACTCCAAGCTGCATTAAAACATTAGGGATCATTGTGATAGTATTCTTCAGGCTCATTTGGGATTGTTGGCAGAGGACTTACAGGTTCTGTTTCTGTGGGAAGAACTAGGAGACAACCAGTGAGCCTGAGGAGAGGATGTGTACCTTGTACAAAGACCATTGACCTTCCAGTGTTCGTGACATCTCTGTGACTCCTGCATCTAGCTGAAGAGTGAAGGGCATGCTCATTACAACAAAGAGGAAGAAGAGTGAACTGAAATTAGTTCTGTTTTGATGTGTCTTGGCCCGAAAACCTTGGGTGTATGATGTAAATTGTCCAAAGTAGGGGCATGTAATTCTGAACAGACTTTTTAATTCTCATTCACTGCTCTGTTTTGCAAGTAGATTTTACTTTTATTAATGACAGGATGTCCGGTTCAACTCCTACCGACATCCATGGAAAAGCTACAAGATTTCCAGGGAAGAAGGATCAAGATCATCAAAACTGGTATATCACTCTTCACTTCCAATTTTATTCTCAACTGTGTCAATAACTTTGTCATTATTTAAATATTATGAACTGATTTAAGATACACAGGCAGATCCCTAAATAAAATGTGATTATTTTGAGCACATTCTGTAAAATCTTCCCACTAAAAGCATGAAAGAGTAGCACCCACAGGAGAGCAATCACAGTTAGGCATTGTTGGATTGTATAATATTCTTTTTAAAAGGTCCGTTTCTAGATCTTGTTGGGGCCACTAAGACGCTGTACAACTTTCTGCAGGTTGAATCCTGAAGTGAGTACCTAAGGTTGTAGTCAGACTATTCCATTTTCATGTTACCCATCAGAAAACTCCAAGCACCACTGAAAAAAATTGTTGATTCCTGGCAGCAACCTAAGTAGCAAGAACAGTGTCTTAAATCCTGCTTTCTGTTTCATTTGAGAAAGCTAATCTCTCATTATAATCTTGACAACAAAGAGAAAAGAAGAAAAAAGGTCAACACAAATTTGAACTAGATTTAAGCAGTAATTTCAAAACTCAGCCTGGAAATAATTAATTAGGGAAAGAGTCTCACTTTTACACTTCTCCTTCTGCAGGCAGCCTAAAGAAAACAACACCAGCCTGAAAGGGTCTCCAAAAGGAAACAAATTCAGATTGCTGTTGGTTCCTGTGTTCACCCTTACTGCAAAAAGACTAAAACCCAAGAATAAAACAACACCGTTTAGCCTAAAACCCTCAAAGTCCCCAAAGAGGAGGTTCATGATATGTCTGTAGCTCTGCTCACCTGTCATGTGGGGGTTGTCACTAGCAGGTAAATTAGAGTTGTCTGCAAAAGAAGAGAGGATTGTTCTAATCATTCCCATACTGGAAAGGAAATCACTGGGAAGCACCTCTGCTCCGCTTTCCCCCTCCCACCTTGCCAATACAATTTCAGAAAAGCAAAGGCTCTTACTCCATTGCACAAAAATCAAAGGACACTTTGAGAAAATTTAACCCCATTGCTCTACATCTAATCTGGGGAAATAAACAAGAAAACTTCAAAATAAACTTGTCTTCTGCAAATTGTGGTAACTGTTTTTATTGCCTGTCAAGGAAATGAGTTCCTATCAGGCCGAAGGTAATTAAAAATTACAGTGAATTTTTTAACTTTGCACTTTTTCATGCAAATTATTGCCAAAATTTGTCACAAAAATAATATAATTTTAATTTAAAAATCATATTTACCTGTTTTTTAATTCCATGTACATTTTCAAAAATAATAAAATAAATATGAAATGCAATATTTTCTATAGTAAGAGTTGATAAGTCATCTCCTCTCTTGCTTCTGCAAAATTCTCTATATATGTTCATCTGAATTTATATATAAAAAATATATTAATATTGCAGTTCATATGGATTAAGTTATCTGTAACTTCTATCAGTAAAAGTCAGTACTACAAGTAGCTTACAACATAAAACACTGATTCAGTTCTCTTTAAAATCAATGAGTAATACTATAAATCTGACAAGTAATACAGAAAATATTATAATATATATAATACATGATAAATGTAGGCCATCTACTCTTTGTCATTTAAAATTGACCTCAAGAGAATAGCAAATAGATATGGATTTTTTTATTCTATCCAATTTAAATTCTAATTTGGATTCCAGATTAATATCAAAGATGGAAAATTATCTTGTCCACAAGGATTTTTACTATTTTATAATTCATAAATGCAATCACATAATTTTTGCTGTACAGAACATCCAAGTCAGAAAAAAAAATCCCCTATTGTCGTATTCTTGCACATGTTTCTGCAATGCTTAAAGTTCAAAATTATTTTTTTTGGAAGAAGGAAATTGTGGAATATATAGTTTTATATGTAGCACAAACTACTAAAAACAATTGATTTTTTACTTTATAAAGCTATATGAAACTTTGGTGTGGAGCAGACTTATTAAGATGCTGCAAATATGAATCAATATCTGTTATTTTATTTCTGCTTCTTAAATTGGAAGATATGAAAAGTTCCTTCTTGTTTGAAAGGCAAGAAAGTAAGACGACTAAGCAACAAGTTGTGCAACTGCTAGTAAATTGGGAAAAAGAAAACCACTTCAGATAGCAAAAAAACACTATCCTTTGAAAAATTTTGAATTAATTATGGTAGGAGGATGGAATATATGTCAATTGGGATGTTAAATTTAAAGACAACATTAACTGAGAAGGTACTAAAAGATGCATTTTACCTTAGCAATGGAGACATGAAAGAAATGTGTCATTCCATTTAGTTCACTATATTCTAAAGTATGAGGAAAGATATTTTTGCAGTCTTTGGACTGGAGTGTCTTTTTTTTTCCTCATAAGTTTGGTTGCTGACTGAATCTGACGTGGATTCTGGTGGTTTTAAGCTCTTTTTTTATTTAATCTGCACATTCCACTTTCTACATAAAAGGCCCATAACCAGACCTTACAGTCAGCAGAGCGTGCAGGAAGCTCAGACTTCGTCCTGCCACTTATACACACTAAGATGCAAAACGAATCTGTAACGCTGCACTGAAGAGGAGCTTATACTGCTCTCTGTACCGCTGATCAATGTTACAGCAAGGAGGATATGTGAGGTACAGCTTTGCTCTGCATACAGATCTCCATTGAACAGACTGTGTTTGTCTAGTAGCCCAGTAGTCCACCTTGCATTCCTACTACTGTAGCAGATCTAGCATGGTATCCGACTATCGCTGTTTACAGGAAATCTGAAAAACGGGGAATGAGTTTGGAAAAGGCGTCGGAAATCAGATGGAGTCTGCTGGGAAAGCTACTTGCTGTTACGCCATCTATAATATTGATCACTCAAATAAAAAATTGGATAGTTTCAAAAATATATTGTCTTTAAAGTTAATATCCAAAATACAACGTACCAAACACACATGAAAAAAATCTGATACTTGTGTATCTTATGTATAGGAAGTCATATTTTCAGACTGAAAATTAATATGCTTTTCTTTGTGATGTATAGATACACGCATACCCTCATAAACCCAAAATAATGGCCCACTTGCAAACCTGTCTTTTGTAATTTTGTAAGCTCCAAGGAAGCTCTGTCAAGAACCAGTCTCCAGCATGGTAAGCACTCTGAAGATAAGCAATTAAGGCAGTCTGTCCCCCAGATAACCCAGAATCTAAATGCCATATGAAACTGATGGAAGGCAGAGGCTGGTAGGTTTTCTGTAATGTCATTAACAAGGTTTATAGCTTTTCAACCAATTGTTTAGCCAGCGCTAGATGGAGAAAAGTTGCAGACACAGTAAAGAAAAGCTTTAAGACGGGATTTTGTGCCTGAGGAAGGAACAGATAAGCAGGCAATTGTGGCTGCCGCTCCTGATATAGTGAAGATTGAACCTTGATAAATTAGCAAATGTGGTAGCGTGAGACTAAGTGCTCAGGGCTTGAAAAAGAGAAAGGGGTTGAAGCTGACGCGGTGGGGAAGGGGCAGCCAGGGAGAGGCAGCAAACACAGATAGGGTATGGTTAGATCAAAGAACAAGAAGCTGATTCCAGCAACAGCACGTTGAATGGAAATTTGTCTCAATGTTCTGGTTTACTCAAAATGTGTTTGCTGTCATAGATCCTACATTATGTATCCATCATTCTTGTTAGGGCAGGCTGCTTGTATGGCAAGAATACCTGACACTGCTAGATTTTATAAGGAGTACTTGCTAACTCTTAAATTTAAAGCTTCTGCATCTTTTCCTTTGGGTTTTGTCCAGTTTTTTCCCCACTCTTAATTTTAAATTCCAGACCAGTCCATAGATTGAAAAAATCCAAGCCATCAATCTGTTCTGTAATCACTTCACTCCCACCAAGTGGGAAACAATCTCCAGGTACTTTCCTGATGCACCGTTGTTAGTGCTTGAGGTTAGGAACTTGTTCTGCCATCTTTAGAAGCTACCTTTGTGAGTGGACATGTACCATGCAGAGAGAAATTGCATTTACTGCCTACTGTTTCCTCTGTTATTTAGGATACCAGCCATGGCAAAGTACATGTGGATGTTGAATTTCCTCCCAAAATACACAGTTTTTTAATTTGCTTGACACAAAGTTGCTTAATTCTTCAGGGAGAACATCTTCAATTTTGCATAGTTTATATATTTTTAGATAATTCTCCCTGTGCACTGCATGATTCCTCTGATAAGATAGGTTTTCTAAAAAGTGCTAAAGACATATAAAAATATGATGGAATACAAATTTAGCAAGTTCACTGTCATACGTAATATACAGTTTAGTAGTGACTAAAGGTTATTAAAATAAGTACTGTGAAAAATGAGTGGTCAACGGTGGATTACAGTAGACTTATTCTACAGTGAACAGCTCATATCTTTTCTTTTTTTTCTTTTTTTTCCTCCCAGAAATTAAAAAAAAAAAAAAAAAAGCTGTATTTCTGTATTTTTAGCTCCCACTGTTAAGAGGGAAAAAAAATACAAACAAACACAAAAAAACCCCACAAAACAAAGTAATAATAAATAAAAAAAAAAGCTTGGAAAATGATGATGTGAACAAACATGTTTCATGGACATCTGCATGAATCCAAAACCAGAAGAAAGCTCATCATAATGGGCTTTACCTAGTGCTTTTCACCGGGGCTAATAAAGCCCCGGAGACAGGAGCTGGAAATTTGTCCTGCCAAAACATGTTTGTTCTGCCTCCTGGTCCAAGTGTGTAAGAAGCATCAAGTGGCTTGACCAGCAGGTCCCATCGACCTCTAAATCTGAGCACTTGTTAGGACCAAATATTCTTGCTGCATTTTTCCTCACTGGGTAATGCAGGCTGAGCACAAGCTGCCTCTGAAGCCTTTCTGCCTTTGAAGCTGCTTTTTTTATTAAGTATCCCAGGTTCTTCTGTCTGCCTGGCTTTGGTCACAGGAAGCTGCATTCAGGATTTACCCCTTGGTGTACTACCTGAGTTGCGGTAGAGTTCATCCCCCAGGGGCTGCTAGGAAATTTGGCGTTTGTCTCAGGATCGATGCCGTCCTTGCAAGGTAATAGATAGGAAATCAGTGAACCCCTTAGGTGTTATGCTTACCAGAAACTTGCCAGATACAGTTTGGCTCCTTCTTTCATATTTTTAAAACTATCGCATGCAAACAGCACATAATGATTCCAGTGAAATACTTTTTTTTCCTTTTTTTTTTAAAAAAAAAGAAAACAAATCTGATTTCCTTTTTAATTCCTGGACAGAAACTTATAAACAGCTTTTTTTTTCTCATAGCCTCAGTATTCTGAATAAATCTATAGTAATTCCACTAAAAAATATCATCAAACGCTTTGTGGACTTTTTGCTCACTGTGTAGGAGTGGAGGCAGGGGGAGAAATACACCCTCAACATTAATTTTAAAAGAAATTAATTACACGTGGGTGTGAAGTACTTTTTTAATGCTGCAAAATCTACTCCCTACCAAGGTCCGTATTGAGAAGGCTGCGGTTAATAAAATCCAGTATTTTTTAAAAGGAAAAAAAAGGAGGAAAAATAAAACCAAATAAATCCCCTAACCTTTAATAAAGCTGAATGCAAAAAGGTTGTCATAGCCATCCCCAACTTAGGTTCTATCTGAATATGATTAAAATGATACTTTTTCCTTTTATTTGTACAGGGCAGAAGGTGCAAGATGCCGGGCAGCGGCACGTGGAGGCAGGAAGAGCCTTTCAGTACAGCTGCAAACGGCAAGTACTGGAGGCTGTGGGGAGAACAGCTGGAAGCTCAAGAAGAAAGAGGGACACCATGAATCACACTTCCTTCCTGGGCTGCTTCTGGAGCAGCAGGGCTTTTTATTATTATTTTAGAGTAAGCTCCTACTCACCCACTGCTTTTTTTTTTTTTTTTTTTTTTTTTTTAATACAATATCTCACAGTCTCAAGAACTCTGCGTGGGAAAACAGCCAAATCTGAAGGAAGAGAATATGATGGAGGCATGAGAATTACCGTCAAATATGCAAAGAAGGGAGCTGTCTGCACAGAGGTGGAGGCTAGGAAGGAAAAAAAAAAG
Source organism: Larus michahellis (assembly GCF_964199755.1). NCBI lineage: Eukaryota > Metazoa > Chordata > Aves > Charadriiformes > Laridae > Larus > Larus michahellis. The sequence goes on from NC_133897.1 coordinate 153,085,502, forward strand.
GATTAAACTGCAGCAAAGACAACTTCCATTAGATGCTCAGCAGAACTTTCGAACAGTGAGGACAGTGAATCGCAACGATGGATTAGTCAAAGAGGGCTATATTCTGGCAAACTCTGAGAGCCATTTAGACAAGGATCTGACAGTAATGACATGAGTTGTGCTTATGCAGCTTTGGCACAAGAAGATGGACTACATGATCCTTCTGCATTTTTTCCAGCTCTTTGAGTCTGTTTGCAAAACAATAGTCACAGCTAATGTGCATTTGCAGCTTTATTCCTAAAAAAAAAAAAAAAAAAAAAAAGGCTAGAATAAGGTGGATCTGAAAACGTGGCTCTTCATCTATCTACCTGCATGGTTCCTGCTACTGGGGTTTTTCGCCATGTCAAGCAGAGAGAACCTTTATTTGAAAGGTCTCATCCAGGTCACATAGAGGAAAATGATTAGAATTCAGTTTCTCTGCATTGCAGGATCAAGAGCTGAGTCAACCCTGCTGGGATTCAACCCACGTTCCAGGGAGTCTGAGTATTTCATATCTGATGTTTAAACCTCTAACCAAATAAATTTTCTACTAGGAGATGTACCAGTGTGTGGTCAGATTTTATTATGTTTCTGCTTGAAATTCACTGACAGGTTTGAGAAATTCCTATATTTTTACTAGCACAGAACATCTGTTACATTGATCTATTTACTTCTTCTTTTCAAGAGCATGCAAATGACCAGGATTTCAGTGTTTTTCAACGTGATCTTGTCCTCAATATGATTCCATCGAGATCGGCAAAATGCCTTAGATTTATGCCAGCTCACTATCTGATGCTCAATTATTAATTCACTAATGTCTGTAAAGTGCTTTGAAGATGAAAAACATTACATTGTAGAACTGATAACTGATGCTTGGATGCTACTATTAGTGATGCTGAAGCTGTTAGAAAATATGCTTGGAACACATCCCCAAAGGCACATGATGAGGAAAGGTCATTTAGGGCAGCAGTTTATGCAGAAAGGAGTAAATCAGACTGAAATTCTAGAACTACGCTGTTTTTTAATGCAGAGTCCGAAAGTCATTAGAGTTAGGAGACCAGATTGTTTTCTTTAAACAAAATATTTTTAACTATTAAATAGATCAAAAGGGGAAAAAAATCAATACAAGGAATAACTTAAAGCAATAAGGTGAAAGGCATTTCCCACTAGCTTCTGGGAAAGCAGGGCACTGTGTTTTCTCTCCTTCAGTCCAATTAATTTGTACATGGATGGGGACCTGAGTTTGAATGTGAAAGTGTATGTGGGTGGAACAGCCCTTTGGGCAGCTGTAGGGAAGACAGAGGGGTCTGGGCTCCCCAGTTCAAGAAGGAGAGGGAACTGATGGAGAGTGTACAGCAAAGGGCTGCAATGATTAGGGGACTGGAATATCTCTCTTATGAAGAAAGGCTGAGGGACTTGGGTTCTTTTAGTCTGGAAAAACGATGACCGAGGAGGGATCTTATCAATACTTATAAATACTTAAAGGGTGGGTGTCAGGAGGATGGGGCCAGGCTCTTTTCAGTGGTGCCCAGTGACAGGACAAGAGGTAATGGGCACAAACTTGAGCATAGGAAGTTCCACCTAAACATGAGGAGGAACTTCTTTCCTTTGAGGGTGGCAGAGCACTGGAACAGGCTGCCCAGAGAGGTGGTGGAGTCTCCAACTCTGGAGACATTCAAAACCCGCCTGGACGCGTTCCTGTGCAACCTGCTTTAGGTGACCCTGCTCTGGCAGGGGGGTTGGACTAGATGATCTCCAGAGGTCCCTTCCAAACCCTACCATTCTGTGATTCTGTCATTCCATCTCTGTTGGCATTCAGTCTCTTTGACTACAGAGTAATACTGTTTGGGTTTTGCTATAGCACTGGTTTGCTTATGATCCAGGAAGATACCTTTTTAACCCATCATGGCCTTTTGCTGGTATGAAGCCAGAACCCTAAGTAAACATCCAAGAAGGTCTCAGAGGATCTTAAGATTGTCCAAGAAGATCTTGGAGGATCTTAAGTTTGGAGATGACACCAAACTAGGTGGGAGTGTTGATCTGCTTGAGGGTAGGAAGGCTCTACAGAGGGACCTGGACAGACTGGATCGATGGGCCAAGGCCAACTGTATGAGGTTTAATAAGGCCAAGTGCCAGGTCCTGCATTTTCGGTCACAACAAACCCAAGCAACGCTACAGGCTTGGGGAAGAGTGGCTGGAAAGCTGCCAGGCAGAAAAGAACCTAGGGGTGCAGGTGGATGGCCAGCTTAACATGAGCCAGCAGTGTGCCCAGGTGGCCAAGAAGGCCAACAGCATCCTGGCTTGTATCAGGAATAGCGTGGCCAGCAGGAGCAGGGAGGTGATCGTGCCTCTGTACTCGGCACTGGTGAGGCCTCACCTCAAGTACTGTGTTCGGTTCTGGGCCCCTCTGTACAAGAGGGACATGGAAGTGCTGGAGCGTGTCCAGAGGAGAGCTACCAGGCTAGTGAGGGGTCTGGAGACCAGGTCATATGAGGAGAGGCTGAGGGAGCTGGGCATGTTTAGCTTGGAGAAGAGGAGGCTGAGGGGAGACCTCATTGCCCTCTACAACTACCTGAAAGGAGGCTGTAGAGAGGTGGGTGTTGGCCTCTTCTCCCAGGTGAATAATGACAGGACCAGAGGAAATGGTCTGAAGTTGCGGCAGGAGAGGTTTAGATTAGATATTAGGAAGAATGACTTTACTGAAAGAGTGGTCAGGCACTGGAACAGCCTGCCCAGGGAGGTGGTTGAGTCACCATCCCTAGAGGTGTTTAAGAAATGTCTAGATGTGGCACTTCAGGGCATGCAGAGATTGTAGGTTGTTTGGTTAGACTCGATGATCTCAAAGGTCCTTTCCAACCATGAAGATTCTATGATTCTATGATTCTATCTCAGCAGGTAGGTCTTTGCCTCCAGGCTCTGGCATCTGACTGCTTGCTGTAAGATCAGTAATGCCGTTATAATATCCTCTTTGGTTCCCCTCAGGCCCACCCACCAGCTGGATTACATGTGATAGTTGCTCTTCCTTCTGCCTGAGATAAGTACAAAAAGAAGAGGCTTGTACAGATTTTTCACACATCACCCTCCTACACACACAGACCCACTGTCCTGATCATCATATACTTTGGGCGTTTTGCTACACTTCACACATATGTTGCTGCATTACAGCAACTCTGCTCTCTACTACAGCATTGCAAATGTTGATGACCCAAACTCCTGTCACCTCTGGAGAGCACTACCTTTAAGAAAAGCTTGAAAGAGCTGTTTGGCTTTGAGCAGAGACCAGTTGAAGGGATTAGATAGAGCTTTGACCCCAAGTGCCAGATTCCTTTGTCTGAACAGCAGTTACTGCATGAGGTAAAACACTACCCTGAGCAGAATTGAGCAGATAAAAACCCCACCAAAGCTGAGACACTTTAGAAATGCGGAACACACAGAGAAGTTTAAACCCAGTGTTTCACTTTGTATCTGCAAGCAATGGAAACCAACATGGACACCAAAATAAAAAAAAAAAAGAAAAAGAAAATAAAAATAAAAAGTCAAGAGGAAGCTTTATCTCCAATGATAGCTTGTTCTGAAGCACTTGAGGTTTTTAATAGTTTCAGTCAACTCAGCCAGACAAGGCTAACACTGAAGCTGTAACGCAGGCATTTGAGAACTGCACTCCACATAAAAATAGAATAGAAATGAGCAACACAATTTTAAACAGAGCATAATAGAAGAAATTGAAAATATAGAGAAGTGACTTGAGCCAAGCCCCAATTTTAGGCAGTGAGGTCCTTGATAAGAGGCAAAAGACTGAATGGGATCTGGAACAAAGCACTCAGAGAGAGGCTATTGAAAGATCCAAAATTAACTATGTAAAAAAACAATTCAAATTTGGATAGCAAGAAGCCGATCAGTTCAAGCCAAAGCCCACAGACTCTTATTCAGATATGATGAATATCATAGTATATTCAAAACACAAGAAATAAAGTAATCAAGGGTGAAAAGGCAGGAGGAGTTCAATGCTGGGAGCCTCTAAAATACAGCTCATGAACCAATGTATGTAAACATGTACACATTCACATGTAAACAGAATAAGTAAAGATAACGTTTGACATTTGAAGAAAGATGCAGAAAATGAAAAATATTCTCTGAAATGTTCAAGAGCCTGCAGAATATGCTCTGTGTGGGCAAAGGAGTTTCTCCTTAAGAGCAAAATATAATATTGCCAAAGGAGAAGAACAGACTTCCAATGTGGAGGAAAAAAATAAATTATCAGGTGTGATAATTTCACAGACTACAGGAATCAGTGATATTAGCTCTCTCTTCCATAAACCGGAACTAATGAAATCACGCATTAGCATGTGGGTGCCCAGCTAGCACAGAAAAAGGTCTACTGCCCGGAGCAGCAAGAGCAGGCTGCTGAGCAGGGGCAGGGGAGCTGGCAGCCTGGAGTCACAGCAGGCAACGAGGGTGGCCAGGCAGTGTCTCCTCCTGCAGAGCAGGTCAATGTACAGTAACGAAGGTCAGCCACAGTCCAGGTCACTGGGACTGAGTCCATAAGGACCAGGCAGATCCCAGGTCCAGCCAGGACATCAAGTAATGGTCAGGAGCAGTGAGGAAAATGGCCAGGCGTGGGTATCCCTGCAGCATAGCCCAGACAAATACCAGGGGAAAACATCTGAGCGCAAATGTAGTTCCTAAGTGAAGTGGGGAGGCCCTAAAAAGGCATCTCACACCTCTGTCATGCATACACATTACAGCTGCACCATGTGAGATCTGTCCTGGAGCACAAACAACCAAACCCCTAGGAGGGGGAGGGGGACGGAGGCTACAGAGCCTGTTGGTGCACGGCCACATGCAGGCCACGATAGAAATTTGACATCAGTATGTAGTATAAGGACCCTTTTCTTTTTTTAGGAAAGCATCTAGGGGAAAATACCTCTTTCAATAAGATGCTCATATCATAGTCTAAGTCTAACATGCTACAGGCTACATTTATCAATGAAATTTTCTTGCTCTGGTGACATAACAGTACTATCAGTGGAAACAACGGCTAGAGGATTTACTACAGCACTTCAGAGCTGTCACATCCATGTCACATGTCCTCAGCTCCACATACGCTCCTTTGTCACATAACAAAGGAGATGTGGCCTGCTGTGTGGACTCCATCCACTCTATTACAATAGGTAAAGCTGCACAGAAACTATGGCCCAGCAAGCTCGGTGTGAATGATGCAGTCTACATGACTTGAACCCAAGCCTACACGACTTGGGTAATATGGGAAAACTCTTATTACCCAAAATTATATCCAATTATTTCTCCTTGGAGCATGTGCTAGCAAGCATGGCATACAGGTCCAGCTTCACAAAAAATGTGCTTTACCAGAGGAAAGAAACAAGTCACTCACTGTGAAGTTATTTTGTCTGACAGAAAGCTCCAGAGTAATATTTTCCCTTTGCCTTGGCCTTTTTTTTTACCACGCCAAGACTTTCATGATGCCTGGCCAGCTTCTGGCAAACTGGTGGTGCTTGTCTGGAATGATGAGTACTCCAATATCACTGGTATCTTTGGGACCACCTCTTGGCCTACGGAAAAAAAAATAACTAGAGCAAAATAAATACTTGATTCTTTACTGTCAAAGTGAAAAGTCAGAAGCTGATGCAGGAATGGGTTGATTTAGACTGAAGGTCAATTGAATCCAGATACAGCACCGATAGCTCCCCAGAGATAAAAGAGCAAGGACAGAAAATGCATGCTTGCCCAGTTAATGCACCTGCAGAGATACAAAAATTGTGCAACCACACTTCAGTCAGATTATTTCTAAGAAATCTGGTAGGCTACCTTCAGTGAACCAACCTGAAGCTGAACCTTGGAAAACACAGGTTGTGCCAGAGTTAAATCGTATTCAAAGGCAGATTATTAATGGAAAAGTATCTGTCATATTACTGACAGCTGGAGTGTCTGACTGATGAGATGCCAATGATGCCTCTGAATATTTTGCTTCATGGTACTACGAATTTGTATTTATTTAGAGCAAGCATTTAAAATCCTATGTTTTACCCCTTTGAAAGGTGCTTTGTCTCTGGTCCCACGGCAGTCAAAAGTATGGTTTGCCCAGTGGCTGTTGCTGAAGCAGTTCCATTTTGCATAACATCTTTAAATAATAATTGCAGCTGGGACCAAATCTGAGCTTCCCACGTCGCACTACAGAGCCCGAAGAACAAGGGCAGCTAAGCATTATTTGCAGGAAAATTTTGCTCTAGATTTTATACTTTGGGTCAGTCTTCTGCCTAGAAACCCTAGGAATCTACTGCTCTGCTATATAATCTGTCTGCAGTTATCATATCCATTAGCCAAAAGCACTCATAGGATTTTATAATGGTGCATTAGGACACTGAGCACTCCAGGGAGAAAATGAAGTTAATGTAACGGCAAATGACTTTGAAAATATTCTATTCTGTGCCTTTAAATATCAGACCCTGAAAAGAAAGCAAAAGAAAAAAGAAAAAGAAGCACATGAAAGGAGGAGATCAGCCTGTGACTGAGAGTCCAGCTGTGTAAACAAGTTTAGTGACTTCTTTTATCTCTAATTGGTCTTATACACTGATCTTTCTGGTGCCAAAATCACACACTTCACATTAATTCTTCAGAAATATAGCATTATTTCCGGATGGAATTGGTCTAAAATGTCAAACTGATATGTGTCATTTGAAATCTATTAAGGTTTCAAGTTTTTTCCAGTGAACATCAACAACTGTCTTTAGTTATATTACTTTAACAGTTTGAAAAGGAAACAGGTTTGTACCACTGAAAATGTGAATATAGGCACTAAAATTGTGCTAATAGTGCTATTCACTGCATGAGGCACAAAAGATACTCAGCTGGCATAAATTTTTTGGCCAAATTACATTAACTTCAGAGATGCCATGCCAGTTAATATGGTCAAATAATTGGCCTATAGACTTCAGAAGATATCCGTCTCACAAATGCAGAACAGGCTGTTGTCTTTCCTGATAGTTTAGGACCTTTGAGTAACAAGATATTCACATAATTATGTAGACTAGTCTGGAGTAGACACTGAAAAACTCCAGTGAGGCAAAGAAGCCACATGTACAGGCAAATGAAAATCAATACTGATAAATGCAAGGTGAGGCATTCTGGCCATAAAAATAAATTAATGAGGCAACAAGCAAATGAACTGTCTATCCATCTGACACGGGTCAAAGTCACCCATATGTGAGAAATGGGCATCAAAGCAAAATCACAGTCTGTGTGCAGTTGTGATCAGAAAAACAAATATTTTAGGTTACATGGTGTATGCAGCACAATGAAATACATAAAGATTGTGTCAATACAATGATGAAATATTGCTTCACAGTTAAAGGGGATTTGATAACATTACACATACCAATGAAAAATGTGCATGAGAAACAATAAAATTCTGTTCTTTAGTCCTTTTACTTCTTCCACAGGATTATTACATAAAATTAGAAAAGAGTAAGTTCAGAAAGAATCATTGAAGTACTTTTTCTTGCTACAGATCACTCAGCTGTGATTATATTGCCATATACATATATGTGTGTATAAAACTTAGATATGACTTAGGTTAATAACAAGACTGATGACTGGGAAGACAGTCATTACTAATATCAAATCTGGCATTAACTGATAATAAACATTATTTCAAAAACAACCAACCAAACATGATTCATTGCTTAAGATAGACTCTAATGTTTACAGATCTGTTGTATGATAAATAGACTTTTTTGCCTTTAGTAAGTCCTTTGGAGCAGCCAGTAACTGTGAGAAATAGAATACTAGACTGGGTTGACGTCAGTTTGATTCAGTTTGGAAATTTCTACTTTGCTAACAACCATTTTTTTTCTACCAATAGAGGACTAGACAAGACCCTGAGTGTCCTGCTGTAGTCATTCCTGTTTTGAGCAGGAGGGCAGGACTAGAGACCTCCAGAGATGTCTTGCAACATAAATGATTCTTTGATTCTATGATTCACTGAAAGAATGCAAATAATTTTGTAGGACTGATAATGGAAGGAACATTTCTATTCTAGAAAGTACATACAGTTGAATGTGTTAGAAAAAAAAAAAACAAAACAGAAAACGAAGTTACAGGTTGGGTTTTTTTCATTAATCCACTCACAATGGCATGTAAGTCCACTTCTCTAATGCTGCTTTGATCAGTGAGACACAATTTCTTTTTGATCCCGAACTAGTTTTAAATAAATTGTAATAGACATTCATTATAATTCCCATACTAGCAGCCTCAGAGAAGTCTACAGCAGGAAAATACTTCTCACTTCAGTACTAACTTGCATTCTCTCCATTTCCTACACTTCACATGCAGCTCTTTGTTTTAATTCTGAGCCCACATCCGTTTGTAGGTACCAGTAACAACACCCGTTCCTTGCGAGGGCAGGGTTAAAAAGAGTGTAACAAGCCAAAGAACTCCAATCTAATCAGTTAAGTAAGGCTGGCTTCACCTTTTATTGAAAAGAAAATTGCTATGAAAAACAAAACGCCAGACAATCATAACTCTCAGAACACTGAACAAAACAGGGCTCCTAATTAACAAGTTACTTGTTTCAGAAGTGTCTCGCTACTGAGCCTGTAAACACCGTTGTCAACATCAAACATCCACATGGTTCAGGTTTAGGTCAGGGCCTGTTTCTCTTTCCTTTAGCACACAAAATGTGTTTTGACTCTTCACTCAAAGAAGTTGTTTGGTTCCAGTTGTTAAAAAAATTAAAAAAAGAAAACACACAACAGTAAACAAAATAGATGCAATAGTTTTGTGAAACGCTGGGAGAATCATTTATTCAAAAGTCTTCCATTTGGGTTACTCTGAAAGAATGTCCATTGCTAGGTAACTTTAGAGCTTAAGTATGTATCATTGTCATTAACAGAAGTTTTCCTTTAATTGATTAGGATAAACCAACATGTGTTTCTAGCCTGAACATTTTCACTAAAGCAGTTCAAAATTAGTCCATCTGTGGCTATAATAGAACATTAAACCTGCCCAGGACCTCTATTATGCACGAAGTGGTCTGCTAAATTCAATGTCCATCCTATCAAACCCTTTCCGCTGCAAAACAAGATGGTCACATACAAATCCCATTGAGAAAATCAGACTGTGATTATTCCTGAAACACTCCAAGGAATTGTTCAGGAGACTGCAAGCTGGCAAAGATAATATTTTTTCCAGGGACTGATCTAAAAACTGAAAAGTCGAGATGACTGAGGTCCAATGTCAAAGAGCCTTCTGTAGCATAGTTTAATTCACCAGTTTAGATATTGTTTCGGTGTTTCTATTGATTGTTTTCACAGCAGAGTTGGTTCTTCTAAGACTGTGCTTTGGTGGACCAAGTTAAACACCATCTTTCCTGGTCGAAGAGGTTTTTAAGCCTGCTGTAATTATTTGGTTTTGGTTTCTGTGTTGAAGTAGATTTTTTTGGTGGCTTGCAACCACTGAAACTAGATGCCCAATTAAAAAAAAAAAAAAAGGAGAAATTAGACTGCAAGAAAAAAATAGCAGTTAAGAAGGGAACATAGATGTGAACTTCATTGATTCATTGAGTTACAAGTGTTAACTGGGATGTAACTGAAGAACTGCTTTCTCCAAAGACAGAGGCCTGCTCTGTGAACCAAAGGAAAAGACCCATTTGCCGATTTCGCTTGGGGACCGACCTCTAGAGGGCAACACAATCATATGAAATGGCGATTCAGTAACGACAAGGGTGGTATCAGAATTGCACACTAATCAATATAGTTCATCCTCCCTTTACATCCTAAACCTCTATTTATATAAAACCTAAATCGAAGGACCGTTTCTACAGAATTACACATGTAATGACCAGATACCACCTGTATGGTTACTGTGACCATATTGTACCTTCCATTGACATTCAATCATGGCCATAACATACTTGACCTTCCACTCTTAAAACACAATCTTTAAGACTGAATTAAATACAAAGCTTTATAAGCTCTCAAGTCGTTTATTGTCTGGGAACAAAAACACTCTTATGAAGAAGACTAGAATGCCACACTCAGACCTCCAAGCTGTGAGTCTACAGTGGTTCCAGACTGCTAATCCTCAAGCCCTTCTTTCAAAGCATTCCTAAAACCCCTCTCTCTGTGTGACTCAGTATGATAATTTTTAAACACATACATATGTGTAAATTAAATTAAAATCTTCCCATATTTGTTCTCTAAGTACCCCAGTGCCTTTTACCTACTAAATCTCCGCCTTTCTTAGATGACAGTCTCTTCATGGAAAGGTCATCTGCATTTTATCTTGGAAAGACAAAATATAAAGAACATATTCTCTGTGCTTCACTAGTAAATAATGCAAGTCCTATTAACTAAAACAAGGATTAGTCCTCAAAGTTCTTTGCTAAATAAGTTATTAATACTATAGGTACTGTGTTAGCAATAATACAAGAGCAGAAATGGCATAATGATTATATCTCTTAGAGCACTCTGAAAAGCATTCAATCATTAGCTCCTGCAGCCATTCACTGTGGACTCCAGACTAATACTTTAATTTTCAAAAGTCAATTTCTGCTGTTAAATTAAATGAAAATGTGGATCACTGTGATACATCATCATCTAAAGCAAGTCCCGAGGAAATCACTAGAGTAATGCCATTAACGTTGCCTGCCATTTTCTGAAATGTTTTAGTGTACAAAAGCAGGCTGTGTGGTTTGTTTCAGATGGTTGCCTGCTGCAAATTTCCTTCAGCCAAGGCTGCGAACGCTCAGTCTGTCTTTCGCCTGGGGCAGCTTTGCAAGATGGCACTTGGAACTGGTGAGAGGATGAAACGTGGCCTGGGCCTGCGCATAAGGCAAATAATAGGTAGGGTTGTAATCGCCACAGTGACAGGCTGCGATGGCTCAATTTGCCTGTCTTCTGGAGAAAGAGTTAGCTAATTGATGTTTGTACAGCTGTACTGAGTGTCCATGGCAAGGTGTTGGTCGCGGGGCACTGCAGGGGTGGCCTCTGTGGGAAGAGGCCAGGGGCTGCTTTGTACCAAACACTGCCGGATCCATCTGGGTCCAGCCAGCTCCAATGGACCCACTGCAGGACACAGCTGAGGCCCTCAGACAAGATGGTGGCACTTCTGGGAAAATGGATTTCAGAAAAAGGCAAAATGCTTCATGGCGGTGTGAGGAGTAAGAAAAAAAGTGTGAGAAACAGCTCTGCAGGCACCAAGGTCAGTGGAGAAGGTGGAGGAGAAGGTGCTCCAGGCACTGGAGCAGAGATTCCCCTGCAGCCTGTGGTGAAGACCATGGTGAGGCAGGCTGTCCCCCTGCAGCCCATGGAGGTTAACAGTGGAGCAGATATCCACCTGCAGCCCATGGAGGGCCCCACACTGGAGCAGAGGGATATTCCCTGAAGGAACAGCAGACCATGGAGACCCCATATTGGAGCAGGGAAAAAGTGTGAGGAGGAAGGAGCAATAGAAAAGGAATGTTATGGACTGACCAACATCTTCCCATTCCCCATCCCCTGCACCCCTCAGGGTCAGGGGGAGATGGTAGAGGAGCTGTGAATGAAGGAGATGAAAGAGTGAAGTTGAGCCTGGGAAGAAGTGGGGTGGGGGGAAGGTGTTGTTTTAATTTGTCTTCTTTCCCCCCATCCTAATATATTAAAATTGACAATAAATTAAATAAATTTTCCCCAAGTTGAGTCTGTTCTGCCCATGATGGTAAGTGATGTCCCTGTCTTCATCTCAGTCCATGAGCTTTTTGATCTTATTTTCTCCCCTCATACTCTTGAGATAGGGGAATGAGAGAATGGCAATCAGCCAAGGTTGCAAGGCAACCACCACAAAAGCATTGAGAATAATCATGATTTTCTATGGAAGATCAATATAATTTAACTATATAATATTTTTGCTGTGCAGGAAGAGCCATGAACTAGAGGCCCCAGAAAGAAAACGAAAGGTTGCTCTCCTGGACACTCCTCTGAATCCTGCAGTCATGTCTGACTAGGTCTATCTCACAAAAAGGTGTGGCTTGAGCCCAAAACTCATGTAGATTTTGAGGACATGGAGTATATGAATGAAGATTTACAATTTCTCCCCCTTCTTCTTCATATTTCATTAAGCTCATAACACATTCAGTTGGAGCTGCTAGACACTCCCTCCTCTTCAATTTATCCTGGAATTATCTTGAAGAGAGGCAACTGGATACAGAACAGTTTTGCAACTGGTGCAATACTAAATCTTCTAAATATCACCCATGATATCAGTAGGGAAGAAACACAAGCCTTACACAATCCTTTCTGCTGAATTGAGAAATTCGCATACTTAGTATATAGCATGGAATTTGCAAAGAGCTCCCCATATAATAGGATTGTGACTGCAACCTAAGTAGAACACCTCGTGCACATTTTGCAGATGAAGATCAATTACAAGTTTGCTTTAAAACCACTTCAGAGACTTCTAATCTACATCAGTATCATCTGGCTGGAAATTAAACTGAGAAGGCAATGAGAGATTTTCTCCTATTTGCATGTAAGACCAAACAGACACCATCACTAAGGAATGCATCAGTAGAAATTCTCTCACTAAACTTCACAATCTCAACACAACCACATCCGCACATTGAAGACTTTGGTCCCCAGCATCTCAAAGATAATCTGCAGCTTCAGGTTGGAAAAACTAATTCATCCTGTACCAAGTTCCAAGCACTGGCAGTTACAGGAGGTCTCCTCTACTCTAAACAAGAAGGTGAGACGCTCTCAGGACATGTGCAGCAATTTGCAGATCAGGCTTTACAGAAATCTCTCCAGGGATTTAACACGTAAATGGGAAGTAAAACAGGTGTGAAATTCAACCCAGTAGAGGGCAATAGACCCCAGTGTACATTAACAACACAGTAGCCCTCGGTAAAACAGCTGTCTTCGACCTGAACCTTATGGTCTGCAGATAGAGGATAAGTAGATGGGGATGGAAGAAGAGAAGTCTTAGAATTCTAATAATGTCATCAATAAATCTTCCTAGCCCTAAGGAGAAAGCTGTTCTGATTTTCTCAGTCTGATAACCTTCGTTCTTCTCCATACTAACAAAATCAGGTTTCAAACTAAATCATCATATTGCATAAGATGTTATTTAATTTAGTTATAAATACTGGTATTGAGCTGCATCACCTATAAATTGACCAGTGATAAGAATTAAAAGAAACACCTTTTGGTTGGAAAAAAGGCTTCACTAGGGTAAAAGTATGAGGCTATGTTTGGACACCTTATTTTAGAAAACATTTTTTGGATTTTTTTAAATATCATAGTAGAGGCAGGAACATGTATTGTATTTCTATAAGATGAGCCCCAATTAGTGAAAACATAAATTTGAAGGAGCAAAATCAGGGAATATAAATACAAGATCCTTTCAACCTACTTTGGGCAGAAACGGGAGAAAAAAAAATAATTTAAGGGACAATAATTATCTGAAAGCCATGACAGTGCACATGGAAAGGTCATCAGACAGTACTAGGACTTGTTTGAAAGACAGAGTCTGTCTGAGTAACTTTGAAAAAATGCTGATATTGCTTGCACCTACTCTAATGCTGAAGACTGGAGTGTAACCCTCAGTAAAGTGACAGTTGTGCTAAAATGTGGGAGAACCCTCCCTGATCCACCTCAGAACTGCAGAACTACGGAGGTGACACTCGGTGCTTTCAAACAGTTATACAGCCAGCAAAAGCCCGGGAAGAGACTCTGAAAGAAAGTCAGTTGTCAGGAGAACAAGGAAAACGAAGGCTAAATAACAGAAATAGAAGTGAAAGCTTTTAAGCAGGGGAAAAAAAAATCACAGGAGAAGGTGTCAGGGATAATGCCATTAGCAGTGAAAAATGGAAATCATTGATTAAGGAAGTAGCAAAAGCAGTGGAGGGAAAAAAATGTCTGAGCTTTTATTCAATGGTTTCAAATCTTTCAAAGATTCCTACAACCATTTCTTTTGAATGCAGAAACTACATTAGGCATAATAAAAGCACTGATCAAATCCTTGTCAGCCTGTATAATGAGTTAGATCTTTCAGGAGAATTGCCTGTCTATTGTGATACAAGCCTAATATCTGAATATCAATGATTTACTGTTATTGTTTTGGCTAGATTACAAGACTTGGAAAATGTGATTAGAAGTTGCTGTGGAGGCAGAATATATTTTACATACATGTGCAGATCAAAGGGCCTGCCTAGACTAGTATTCTGTATCCAGACTTAGTCAACAGCATCTTATATTTCAGAAGATAATGAACTTATCCCTGATCCATTTTCAGGGAAGTCTACCACATTCCACTTACTCCAATATTATTCTTTCTCCCTCTAAGTCCCTTAAATTCTACGGAAGAAAGAGCTGTACTCAAATCAATTGGCTTTGCCTTTGACTTCAACAGAGCCAAGATTTTCCCCTGTTTCTGTGACAATACTCACAAAAGGATTGATTGCAATTTAAAAAGCTGAATCCGAGACCCCATTTCTGCCACTCACACTTACCTCCTCAAGTAATCCTCTTGTCCAGAAGCCATCCTTACTTCTGGAGTCCCCAGTGCATCCCTCTTCTGCATGCCTGGCTGTTAGAGTTGAAGTACTTCAGAAAATTGACTGTCTCTGTATTTTTTTTATTTTTCAGAACTGAACATGCTGTAGGTACCAAACAAATATTAGGCAAAGAATAACTGTAATAATAAGATAGCCAATTTTGTAATGAAGCATGCTGAGATGCTAGCTGGAATTACTTGCCACAAAAATTCTAAGAAATGTTGAAATTGCTGATAAATGGACAAAATAGATTTCTGAGAAACAAAGCAATGACAGCTATTTTGAAGACAGAGGGAAAATTACCCATAATTAGAGTGATGCAGTCAATAAACTATTAACCATTTATAGTTGGGGTTCTAGGAAACACAATGAACTATGTGAATGCCGGCTACTTTTTTATGTTTTTTAATGCACACAGGAGTTTCACATGTACTCACAACAGACTTAACGTCCCCAGACAAACATAAGATTGAGACTTTCAACTCAAACCAAAGGGTTAGACAACTTCCAGCTAAGCCAGGGTGATGTCATTTCTCTTTTTTCAAAATAACTAAGAAAACAATCAAATGTCTTAATTGAAAAGGTGACTGCAGACAGTCTTCGCTAGTTCCATCCACTAATGAAGTGAATACTAGCAATATTTGACATTTCTATTGTGTCTTTCATCCTAAGTCACCTTAATCAATTTCATATCCATTTGGACACATCTTTTAGTTCTTACACATGACAAATCAAATCACTGAAATGATAGGGCAACACAAAGCAAAAAATCAGTTGTATTTTTAAGGTCAGAAAGTGAAGGATTTTTTTTTCAGTTGAGGCTATATAAGATGTTCAAGAGATTAAAAAGACACTCTACCTACAATTTACACTTGCAATAGTCATGGTAGAACATGAAGTGGATTCTGAAGTGGATTAAATATTTGGGACCTCACGATCCTTTCCTACCCAGGTGAAAATAAGGTAGGTCCTACAAAATCAGTCCCATTTTATGAAGCTTGTTCGACTCCATCTTTCGTACAGGTGAGGTTTTTCCCATTTAGGCTTCTTTTTAGCAAGATAATACCTCCCCCCCCCAAAAAAAATCTAAATAAACATTGTCTAAATGGTGATAATCCATTAATGTATCAGTTTGCTTCATTTGATGGGCTTTAAACTCTGAGCCTTTAAACATATGTTCATGTGCTTAATATGGCTAATTCCACTGACAATTTAATAAAATTCCAATCAATTCATTGCATGGTCAGTGTCATAGGCAATACTAAATTTAAGATAATTATATGAAATTTAAGTAAAAGGTCATAATTATCACCAATGAAATGTCTGGATAACCCAAATATATCTACAGTAAATTAGGATATTATAGACAAAGTTAAGACATTTCTATTCCTTACTCTCAGGTGTGCATTTACATTGGTTAAAGCCAAAACCAAACGTTTTCTGATGAAACTAAACTGAAAGGGTGTTTCTCAAACTAGCTTTGTACCTTTTACGGAAGTTTGACTTTGTGACTTGTGAATATTTGGGAAACATAATTTTTACTAATCTAGAAAATCAATCCTTCTAATGAACTAGAAGTGTTCCATTTCTAGCAATGTTCCATTTTCAGTCTTATTAAGTAATGCGTCATTTTATATTGTTAGGACATATCTCTCTTTCCCTGGAAACATTAGATTAAAATCATTGCCTGAACCAGCATATAAGGGCTTGAGAATGTGTACAGTGAGAAGCTTGACAAAGCCTGCGTTTACAGAAACATTTTTCTTTACACCATTCTCTTGGCAAAAATAACATGCAACAAAAAAGGTGAGACTATTTCACGATCCAGCAAATGAAGATCTGCATTTACTCAAATTTGCAGAACCTCCTGCTTCACTCTCTTGTGTATGAGACAGACATACAAGATGAATTAGGGCGTATATCGCATGTATCTTTTTCTTGAATGTTCATCTGACTCAGATGATCATATTTGCCATCTGGAAAATTCTCTGTATGACGTGGTTAGATCAAAGTCAGCTGATGGAACTGAAAGATGAAACCAGAGCTCCCTGCTTTGTCTGATCTGCCTAGGATGGCAGTACTGAAATGCAGGCAGTAAAGAAGGCCAAGTTGAATAATTTAAAACACTTACCAAAAAAGCCAGGCAGTTGCATTTAAGTTTAATCATATTACTGTTTTACATAATTTCAGGTTAAACTAAAATGTGCCTTAAAGTTTTGGAGAACTGTAAAACTTAGTGACAAGTGATATATTATTAATGCTTGCATAGGTAATTTTGAGTGCTTTTGTTAATATCTAACTCTGTTAGCTAGCAAAGCTATGACGGAAAAAAAAATTTCACTAAAGCAAGGTTATTTAGGTTGGAAGATCACTCTATTCTGTTTTAGGTAATTTTCAAATATAAGAGACAGCAAACTTGGAGAATATTTTTAATATCCTGCAGGGAGGGGGAAGAAATAAGAAAAAGGAAAATTTCTTTTTCAGTGGAAGAGTACAGGAATAAGACACAGGATAAAGAAATCGAGAACACGTATTCAGATTTACAGAGTAATAATGTTCCTCCAGCAGATGTTAAAGCGAATATGCCTGAATGAATACACGAACAAACACATATACGCATAGGCACTCATCTAGCCCTTACCTCTGAATTCAGTGTTTTGCTAAAAAGCTTCCCTGATTTATTCTAGAGTAATGAAACATCATATAAGAAACAAACTGTTTCTGCTGATGTAAGTAATTTCATGTATCTTTGTATCTTTATGTCTTCATGTTACGGTATCCATTTCACTTACATTCCAGTACTGGCAGCTATGACATTACAAGAAAAAAAGATGCTTTTATAACTACATACTAATGTAATAATAAGTTTAAGTATTATTCTCACAATGAATGTTCAGATCTTGCCTTTTTGAAGGTAGGAGTACATGAGTAGGGCTGGGAAATTACTAGTTCCATCTCCAAAGTAACAAGAGGGAAGGTATGCGTGTAAAGGAGAAACCAGTTGGAAAACTGCAAATTCCAGAGGGAACTACAAGGTAAAAAAAAGAAAAAAGAAAAAAAAAAGAGAGAAAGAAAGGGAGGAGTGTTAATTTCTGTCTGGTTTTTGGGAAAGGCTTATGGTCTATCTTCTCTTTGGCCATTATTGGCAGACCTACTTCCCTTGTGCTGTGCTCTGGCCAGGCTTTATGAATTAAAGAGGGTTGGGAATAATCAATACTTAAGAAATCTCAAAGGAAACCCATCATCTACAGGAAATTATCTTCATTCACTAAATGACATCAGTTCTTCAGGGTAATAAAATAAGGGTAGACTGCAGCTCTAGCAGGTATCCAGTCAGTGGAAGTAGGAAAGTTTGGGAGAGATTAAAAAAAAAATCAAGGTGTTAAATATTCCATTTCTGCTACCTCAGTAGTGCAATGGGAAAGAGGGATATTCTTTAGCCCAATATATGTCTGGGCCTGGGGTTTGTCGTTGCATCTCAGATTTCCATATGCTCTTCCATGCACCTAAGCAATAGTCTCCACATCCTCAAGTTCTGCAGGTAAGTTCATTTAACTGGCTCATTTAACACAATATTGGTGAAGCAATACTGCTATAAATATGAGACCATGTCTTCTTCCTTCACATTTTGTGAGCGTAGGAGAAAGAATTATAGGTTTTCCAGATGCTGGCTAAAATATTGATATTTTTCAACCCTAAGTTTCATGTACTTTTCTAATTGACTAAGTTTGTTTTCAATTCTGCTAGAATCAATGCTGGATATCTCACCCAGAATGTTTTATGGAAAGCTACATTTCAAGGGGTTCTGAAGACGTCCCAGTGAATAAATCCTGTAATCCCTTCAGAAATTTTCACTTTATAAATAAAACGCAAAATTGTCATAATCCAAATTGAAAAGCAGAAGTTCGTGTGTTGGTCTTGTGGTTTCTCTCACTACAAGAAGGCAGACAGATAAATCCTTCTTGCACACTCCTTAAGATTCATTGGTATGAACTCTCAGACACAATAACACAAAAAGCATGTTGTGTGTTTGCTGTATCTCTGCTTTGTCTTCTTTATCCAGTCTTCAAATCCTCATGATATTAATTATGGAAGTTATTTAAAATATTCTAGGCCAAGATTGTCCATGTGTTTCAGTCACACAATTTCAGATACCTTAAAAAGAGGTCCTATTTTCAGGAAAAGCTAGCCATTCAGCTGTTGAAAAAGCAGGTTCTGTCATTTATTTTAAAGTAGAGTCGCAAAATATATTCATTTTTAAAGACTATGTGCTTAAAGTATATACAGAGTAGTGCTACAGATCTGTAATATTTGGCTGTAGCTCCTTCTCTCCTTTCTGCTTCTCTGCTTTCAGTGGGACCTCAGGGAGTCTTATAATTTTAAAATTTACTACAGTGTGCTGGGAGTTTTTGGTATTCGGGATCTGTAGTTCTTAATTTTTCCCACTTCCTCTCTGTTCCCCAGTTTCCCTCTGTCCTCTCTACTCAGTGAAAATAGTTCACAAGCCAGAGACTGGTGCTGGTGGAGTTGTGCAAGGATGTGATACGGGTGAGTCTATGGGATTAGAGTGGATAATGTGGGCAGCAGAAGGTGCCCGACAGGAAGATGAAGGAGATTCAGCATCCTCAGATCTGTCCAAGTGAGCGCTGCACTGCTGTGCCCCCCACACCCCCAGACTCACGCACTCATCCTCAGTCCTCTCCCTGCTCCGCTCTCAGAGGTCCACCTCAGCAGGGAGGGCTGGTAACGGCCTCCTGTGCACAAGCCTTCCCATTTCACAGCCCTGTAAAGCTCTACAGAGTTGTGCTAAGTCATTGTGGTGGGTTGACGCTGGCTGGATGCCAGGTGCCCACCAAAGCCACTCTATCTCTGCCCTCCTCAGCTGGACAGGGAAGAGAAAATATAAGGAAAGGCTTGTGGGCCAAGATAAGGACAGGGAGAGATCACTCACCAATTACCGTCACCGGCAAAGCAGACTAGACTTGGGGTAAATTAATTTAATTTATTACCAATCAAATCGGAGAAGGATAATGAGAAATAAACCCAATTCTTAAAACCCCTTCCTCCCACCCTTCCCTTCTTCCCGGGCTCAGTGTCACTCCCAATTCTCTGCCTCCTCCCCTGAACATCACAGGGGGACGGGAAATGGGGTTGCGGTCAGTTCATCACATGCTATCTCTGTCACTCCGTCCTCCTCAGGGGGAGGACTCCTCGCACTCTTCCCCTGCTACAGTGTGGGGATCTTCCCATGGGAGACAGTTCTCCATGAACTTCTCCAACATGAGTCCTTCCCACAGGCTGCAGTTCCTCATGAACTGCTCCAGTGTGGGTCCCTTCCATGGGGTGCAGTCCTTCAGGAACAGACTGCTCTAGCGTGGATCCCCCCCAAGGATCACAACTCTTGACAGCAAACCTGCTCCAGCGTGGGCTCCTCTCTCCACAGGTCCACAGGTCCTGCCAGGAGCCTGCTCCAGAGCAGGCTTCCCATCAGTTCACAACCTCCTTCAGGCACCTGCTCTTGGCATGTGATCCTCCACGGCTGCAGGTGGGTGCAGCCCAGAAAGTCAACCGCATGATAGGCTGCATCAAAAGAAGCGTGGCCAGCAGGTCAAGCGAGGTGGTTCTGTCCCTCTACTCTGCTCTGGTGAGACCCCACCTGGAGCACTGTGTCCAGCTCTGGAGCCCCCAACACAGAATGGACATGGACCTGTTGGAGTGAGTCCAGAGGAAGGCCACGAAGATGATCAGAGGGCTGGAGCCCTATCCTCTCCTATATCAACTTCTCCTATGAAGACAAGCTGAGGGAGTTGGGGTTGTTCATCCTGGAGAAGAGAAGGCTCCAGTGAGAGCTTATAGCAGCCTTCCAGGGCCTACAGGAGAGATGGAGTCTTTTTCAGGGGGTGTAGTGATAGGACAAGGGGTAACGATTTTAAACTGAAAGAAGGGAGATTTAGATTAGACATTAGGAAGAAACTGTCTGAGGTGAGACACTGGAACAAGTTGCCCAGAGGATTTGTGGATGCCCCATCCCAACCAAGGCCAGGCTGGGCAACCTGGTCTAGTGGGAGGTGTCCCTGCCCACGGCAGGGGGGTTGAAACTAGATGATCTTTAAGGTCCCTTCCAACCTAAACCATTCTGTGATTCTATGGTCTATTCCACTGTTAACCTCCATGGGCTGCAGGGGGACAGCCTGCCTCACCATGGTCTTCACCACAGGCTGCAGGGGAATCTCTGCTCCAGAGTCTGGAGCACCTCCTCCCTCTCCTTCTCCACTGACCTTGGTGTCTGCAGAGTTGTTGCTCTCACATATTCTCACTCCTCTCTCTGGCTGCAGTTGCCGTTGCACAGTTTTTTTCCCCCCCTTCATAAATATGTTACCCCAGAGAATCTACCACTGTCACTGATGGGCTCGGCCTTGGCCAGCGGTGGGTCCGTCTTGGAGCCAGCTGACATTGGATCTACTGGACACAAGGGAAGCTTCTAGCAGCTTCTCACAGAAGCTTCTTCTGTGTCTTCAGGGTGTTGCAGCTGAGGTTTTGCCCCTCATCCCCACCCTGCATGTAGACATTGAGCAACAAAATTTGGTGTTGATGCACAGCTGAGAATCTGCTCTAAACCAGGACCAACACAGCCCCCTAGACTGTAGGTTTCTAAACACTTTAGGCTGACATTAGCTGCCAAGAAAAACCCCATACCGCCTTTTTCCACATCACTGTCTGCTCATTTTACCACCACATACTTACCGCTGACACAGGTGTTTTTGTCACTGTGCTGGGAACTGGATCAGGGAATTAATGGAGATTAAAAGTCACATTTTTAGGGGCAAGTGGGAGACAATTACTCCCCCGATCTGGTACATCTCATGGAAACACAAATACTTGTGCCAGTAGGAGGAAGAGAGCAGCAGAGCGCAGATAGGAGTGGGACTGCTTCTTTTGGCAGCATCTCCAGCTTGGAGCGTTCCTGAAACTGTGGCCCCCGGCACTTGATAGAGAATGAGAAAAGGCCCTGTCTTTTCCAAGGCCGTTGCTAGCAATCAGGCAATGTCTTGCGTAATAATGGTCAAATCCAACACTTCCCAAAGTCCCTGGAACTTTGCTATCGTCAGCCACTAAATAGTTTTATGTGCTTATTACGATTAACCTTTATTAAGTACATATTTGACCACTGTTATATTTTGTTGAGGTTTTTTTAAAATATAACCACACATTTCACTCTTGCTCCCTTAATATTTTTTCCAGTCCTCATGTTCCAATCTGAAATTCCTATCTTTTTTGTATATTTAAGCTTTCTGCTGTTGGTCTGCTGCCAAATGTCTTTATCATCTTAGACTGTACGCAGGGTAAAGCCTGCCCTTTCACATGTGCCAGTAATTCAGGCAGTTCTGTGTTATTCCACGTCTCCTCACCAGCAGCACAGTCTCTCTTCAGGAAATGGAGAAAGCTGGTTTAAGTGCACACTTGGTGGTCTGCGCAGGTAAGTTAATCTTCTGTAGTACTTTTTTGTTCTGCTTAATCTGAAACAAGTTGTGTAGAGCAGTTAATTGTGTATTTTCCATGAAAAGCTGTCTAGCACACCGAGAAGAGGATAATGTTTAGTGTCATGATGAAAAGCATCGCAGCAATCTATGGCTTTAGATGTGTAGGTGATGTCAGACAATGATCGAATGCATCTTTAAAGACAAGAATTATATGATTTGTTGAAAAGCTATACCTAGATTTTATTTTTTTTTTTACTAAATAATTAAGGCAGTTTAGGATTTGTTTGTAGAGTAGTGTCCGTGAAAGAGCTAGCAAGAATACTCATTTAAATGCAGAACATAGACACAGATCGGGATTTTCTACTGTCAAACCAAAATCTTCCTAGAATGGGAGTTGAAATAAAACTTATTAAGTTCTAAGTAAAGCTCACTAAAAACGTTTTGAAACAAGTCCTTTTTGAGAAAAGAAGTTTTCACAACAGCACTGAAGCATTTTGTATTAAAAAAAAAAAAATAAATCTTTGCCCTTTTCTGGGCAAGAAAAACTGGGTTGTTTCAAAAGTCTTGGTAATTATAACAGCTTGGAAAGAATGGCCATGTTCTGTTCTATGAAACTGGAAGCATGGGAATGTTCATTATTGTTGTCTCTTTATTTGTATTACTAGAAGCTGAAGATTTGCCCACAAAGTTTATAATGTAAGACAACAGAAAATAGCTAATATCATCTACTTGATCAAGTGCAGACATCTATTATGTACATATTGTATAGCTCTGTCTACAGTTGAGCTAAATAATAGTAAGACTACCCCCCACCCAGTACCAGGAAACATCTCCCCCTTCCTGAAGTCAATGCCTGTACATAAGATGAATTTAAATGTGCTTCTGTCTTTAAAGATTGCAGATATCGGGTAAAGCTGCCCCAGCCACCCTCACTGGACATGGGGAATGAGTGAACAGAAGCAGTGACAACGTTAGTAAATCAAAAAAGGTCAAGGCCATTCTCTGGTCTGAGGACACTGGCACAGAGTTTTTCCTGCAAACCTGCTGCCCCCCGAAATGTGCCCACGTGCTGAAGCAGCGTGGCGGGTGGCTTACGATGTATCCTGTGGCTTTTGGTGCTTCCTGATGGAAAACTATCCCACAGGGAATAGGTACGAGTAACACAGACCCATTCATACCCATTCCCCTGCGAACTGGGAACGGTCTCCTCTGTCCTAACTCCCCCGCTGTGCCTGGGACCTGGTTGAAGTGTGTAGCTGCCCCCAGCCAAAGCGTGCCAGGGACCACTCTAGCCACAAAACCTTGCAAACAGCCATTATCCAACACCTGTGAATATTCCCAGCTTGATCTATAGATAATACAGAAGTTAGCCAAAGAAACACGTTGACGAGTATGACAGTGATGCCAGTGCGTCAGCAGTCTCGCATGTTATGTTTAATTGTGGACGTTAATGTATAATTACCAGGGATTTATTGCAGTGAGTTATTATGGAAATGTAAATAGCTGGAAGAGCCTTCGTGCTCCTCAGTTAAGAGCCATGTGTTTAATGGGGTATTTTGTACTTGCATCGAGCTCTGGCCTCAAAGGCCTGTGTGTTAGAGAGCTCTTGATATGCCCCACCATTTCCATCTACAGATGTTGGCCTTTTTTTGCTGGCCTTTGTCTCCAATTGCTCCCCGCCGTATGTATCATGCTCATAAGGGAGAAACATAAATTGACTAAATTTGTGAATGTTCATAATCACAAAATTATAGGCTAAAAGGGATCTCTGGAGATCATCCAGTCTGGACCCCTCCAGTGGGTGGCTGTGAACACCTAATAAGCTCCTGCTCTGAATGCTCGACTGACTCTGGAGGAAGATGAGGATCATAATGTGTATTTACAGCTGGGTGTCCAAAGTACGCAGTGTGAATGCCACCCTCAGGGAACATTAACTTTGAGAAATCACCTTACATTTTTGAAAGGCTTCCACATCTCATACTTTCATACTCTGAAATCTATTTCCCGTTTTATCAGATTCTATTAGGGAGAAAAATACTTTACTTTGATTAAAAGGTAAACGAAATATTCCCATTTTGCTTTGCAAGAATTTTTCTTAACAAAAGTATGTGATAAGAAAATATCTAGTTCCCTTCCTTGAAATTATAATTTATAAAGATTTCCTAATCCCTTTTTACACTCCTTTATTGTCTTGTTTTCTCAAAGGAATGCCACAGTGAGAAGAGAGCTAGCTTTCTGTTGGGACTTTGCTTTTTGTACTGCAAATCATAAAAGAAATTACTCCACTCGGAAATAAGGCCACAGCAACTGTATTGCCTTTGCAAAACAAAGTGTTAACCTTGGTCTTTCTGTGGCAGATTTAAGACATTCTCTTTACACAATGTTGTAACACAAGTTTTTGAGGTGTTTTGTTTTGTTTTTTAAATGTATTTCTTGTCTGTTCTTTTAAATGGTCGTATTTCTTCTCCGGTCAACTCTACTTACGTTGTATTGGTGCTGATGGAGCTGTTTGGAGGTAGGTGACAGAACTGTCACCGTATCAATCTCACCATTAAGCTGTCAATTCCACAGCAGCATTTGGAAGTGAATCAGACACTTCCACTGACATCCTAACCACAACGTGTGAAAGACACTTCTGTTCTTTTGGATGTGCAGGAGACACTTTCATTTACAGAAAGGACCCGCTGATATTCTTTTTGTACTGCACACAAGGATTAGTCAAACTCTTCAGGGAAATCAAGGGAAGCTGGTGTCAGTACAAACTCTACCTCCATCAGGTTTCAATTGTCCCAACTGTCTAGTATAATTGCCCATCACGGTTAAACCTCCAGTATGGACACATAAACTGAACACTTTCACTGACATTCTGCTGTTTCGTTGATCTTATATCCCCACCCACTGTCAACACAGTTGTGTAATGACAGTGTCAAAGTGAAAGTTACTTTTTCCGTAATTCATAAATAAATAAGGTTGTAAGGTAGGTATCCCATTTCTTCTATTAAGAGTATAATATTCAAAGCACCGCACTTCCCCTTCAGACAGAATGAAGCACACTGCTTACTCATTCTGACCATTTTCTCCTGCATCAACACCTATTCCTACACTTCTTTTTTTAACTTCATGCATTTATAAATCTTCTTTGATGAGGTTCAGGACCTGCTACCAGCAGATGGATTATCTTTTATATTTGGGACCTGGCTGTACCTGGGACAACAGAGTTCTGACCTGTACCAAGATATGGCAGTAGTTAAATAGGAAATAATCAAGGACACTGCTGCTAGAACAAGAAGTTCCCAGATTCTTGGCACAAATTTAAACCTTATAATCACATATTAAGACTTGATAACAATGTCAGTGTGCATTTATATGAGCTGCTTACACATGGTGCTGCTGTTATAACATTAACACTGTACGCAAGCTATGCGAGTAGTAGAACCACAAAGGAAAATTTGAGGTCATCAGCTCCTACAATTACGAGCTCACATAAGTATATGGAGACAGAAGTGTGATATTAAACACTGTTTTTAATTCTGATTCATGACAGACCGAATTGGTCAGGGATAGTTTTATAACAAGAATGTAAATTTGGATTAAATCTTGTTATCCTCAAAAGATGTGCTTAAAACAGGTGAAAATATTTGACTATTTAACTGTCTTTCTCTGTACATACATATATATAAAAAAATCTGTCACATACACATATATATGTATACAGATGTATATATGTATGATATACAGACGTATATAAGTGTACATATGCATATCTCTGTATACGTATAGTGTTTATATATATTCTTACATATAGAGAGTGTGTGTGTATATATATACAGTCTTACACAATGCATATCAACTAGCTTTTGCATATAGCATCTTTATCAAAATCGATCAAGATTAAGCATAAAGTTGATGTCTCCAAAACTGGTTCCGCCTGCCTTTGAAAGCTTTTTTTTCCTCTTTTTTTTTTCTTTACTGCAGTTATTATTTTTATTAATCTCAGGAAATTAAAGAGACTGAAAATGCACAGGGTCTGCATCTGAATTCACTGGAAGAACGAATTACAGGGGGAAGTTATTTCTGGCAGGGTGCTTTTAAAATTAAGCTCTAGAACATTTGTACTCTAGCATTATAAACAGATTTTACCATTTTGTATGACTTTAAACCAGTATTTTGTATGAGAGTGAACAGTCTCTCAACCATGGAGATGAGACAAAACCTATGGAGAAAGGAAATTACAGCATAATGGAAATGATGGCCGGGCGCCATACCACCCTGGGCTGTGAGCTCATCCGAACAGAAATGCCAAGCTGAGCCGATTTGGTCAGTGCTTCGATTCGTGAAACCTCCGAGGTTGCTGGAGGAAGTGGTGGTGGCAACGTTGTAGGTGGCACGCTCTGTTCTCGAGTCACCACTGGGTCAGTAACCTGCGCGATGGGAGCCAGCAGGATTTCCTGGAAGAGTTCTGGGCATGATGTGAAACCGCAGTCCTGCGTATCAGGGCTTATTTAAAGACCACCATGGACTTTGTCTGAAAGGTAGAATTAGTAACCCTGGGGTACTGATCACATTTCAGTATCAGCCTTTCTTACATAATTTCTCAAAATTATTCCAATATTTGCTTCTCCTTGGGACAGGAGAATAAAACCAGTAATGTAATGCCAGGCTGCTGGAGTACTGAAAAAAGTTCAAACCCCACTGAAACAGACTTTCACTCTAAATCCTGTCATTAACTTGAATGAGTTTTGGATCGCATCTAGAGTCCTTAATGTAGGATTGCAATAGGGCTAATCTGTTTTTGAAGGAGCTCCTCTCTTTTCATGCATTTACCATTTGGGGAATTCTGCCTTTGCCCTTCAGCTGTAATCACCAGCCATTACTCACAGACGCTGTCAGGCCCCTTCGTGCTCTCAGAGCAGCTCCACTCCGGGCTGTTTTCCTCCCCAACCCCACTATGGTGTAGTAGCACTATGACATTACATTCTCCCCAGAAACAATGACATGAATCTGATTTATAACTGGTGGTAAAACTTTATTATTCAAGTTTAGATGTAACAGACATCTTTGCTGCCTGAAGATTGTTTGCATAAGAAATACACCAAGAACATGTTTGTGAGTAGAAATGAACATGCACTATGAAAACCAAAAAACAAAACAAAACAAAACAAAAAAACCCGAAACAAAACAAAACAAAAAACACATCCATGTGTTGTAAGGACAAAACATTAAGAGCCAACATTCTAGAGTCAAATCAGGGCTACAAGTTTAATGATGGTTTTTAGCAACATGAAGTCATTCTTTATGAAGTACTTTTTTTTTTTTTTCCTTTTCCTGCTGGTGAATTTTCTATAAGCTAAATTTACAATGGCATTTTGAGATGTTTCCTTTTCTCCTGTTCTCCTTTTACATAAAGCTCAGAGGCCAAAATGATAGGAATGGAAAAAAAACTGTGGTTGCTGTTACAATGTTTATTCTAAGAATTTTATTTTACTAAGTGTACTCTAAAAACAAATGAAACTGGTATTTATCTGGCTGGCAGCAATTAAATCATTGTCTTTTATCCTCTTAAAAAGGGGTAAATTGGGGTATATGTGATTACTATATAGGTAGCATCTCACCAACTGCCAGCTTTCCAGAGCTGTCTGAATAAAATGAAATTGAAGAGGGTAGGGAGGAATCCTATTCTGGGGTGAGGAAATTATGTAAATCATTCTACTTGGCCCATCTTAACTTTATAAAAAAGTTAAGAAGGGATTTCTCACTTATCACACTTGGGATACGTCGACAAATTGCTCGCTATTCTTTGCCAAGCATAACTGTCTCCAGAGAAGCAGAAGGAAATATATCTACCCTTCTGGCTGAACAGAAGCGAACTTCTAATCTCTTTGGCTTTTCCTGACCAGTATTAGGAATTAACATGTTAAGTCAGACAAGAAAAGTCAATACAGGAGCAAGAACGGGAATATATTTAGACATCCTGGGCAAAAAACAGATGGTAGACAACAACCTTAGCACATAAAGCAAGTAGTTAAGACTACAAAGCAACACTGTCTGGTCCAAAGATGGACTTGAAAGTCCATGCCTGAACTGAGTACTAATGTATAGTTGCCAAATCAGGTCTCCCCACTGCACAACCACTACCTTTCAGCACTGTATACAATCAGCATCCGTCGCTTTTGTCCCGCTGCCCTTCTAACTGCAAAAATCTCTCACCCACAGCGAGCCTCAGTTTTTTTGAGAGGTATCTATGTTCTCTCTCTTTAGAACTGTCACCATGTGCAACAGTACATTTTTTAGGCAAAACCGAGATAGAAGTATCCAGTGTTCCTCCCTCCCTTTCTGAATGATCCACGAAAAGTTAAGGGGGGAGTTACGCCAGCAGAGTGTCAATCAGGTGGAAAACTTCTTTTGGAAAACACTCTGAGTTTCCCACCTGAACCCAAACTGTGCTCTGGAAAATCTTGGTCTCCTGCTGCATTAACCTAGAGGGCAGCAGCCGCGAAGTGATAGCTTAGAGACAGGCTGGTTTGCGGAAGATGCTGCATGAGGGTTCCCTCTATAGAGAGCGTTAATGGAAACATTGTTCCTGTTCTGCAGGGACTGATGACAGGCACCACAAATCCTCTGGTGCTGAACCATCCACTTATTTTGTGGTCCAATTTGAGATACATTTTAAGATCTCAAACTACCATTCCTTAGTAAAAGATGTACAACACCCTGAAGACACTGAGAAGTTGAAAACAAAGTATGTTTCTTTGAAAGTTTAATTTTTAGTGCTGTAAGTTGATCAAAATGCAGCAGGTGAAGTAATTACTTGCGTGTGCTAACATTGGTTTCTACCTGAGAGTTATTAAATAAGATTATTCTTCTTCAATGTCAGGATTTATTTTTCTTTTGATTAATATCCATTGTGAGGGGGTCTGGAAGAAGGATGGAGTCACCTCTCTGTTACAAAACAAAACTGTGCTCCCCCCACCCCAATCAAAGAGAACAGGCTATGGCAAAATCCCATTTCTTACAAAGCAGAAATCTTAGAACATCTCAATATGTCATGGCAAGAACAACGAACTTCTTTCAAATTTTATTTGCACCGCCTAGGTGTGCAATATTAATATTCAAAAATCTGTCTTGTTCTTTGCACTCACGAGATTTCATTTCTCCTCATCCCCAAACCTTGATATGTGTATTTCCTGTTATTGGCCTCTGCTTCTGAGTTTAGCAAGAGGTGTTATGAAGTACAGGGTGGTGCTCAAGTATTACAATGCGCATGTCCCCCATAAAATATTTTGCCATGAAGATGCAGCTTCCATCAATGAAGAAGCCACAGGAGCTGGTAGGTCTTAGAAGAAGTAAGTCAAACCAGTAACTACTGATAACCGGCAGCCAGCTACCTCTGAAGCCGACAAAATCACTGCTTAGTGAGTCTAACATGTTTCTTGGAAAAGCTGAAAAGGACACACACTGGACCCTGACGTAACAAAACGAGGGCAATCTATTTCAGTCCCCACAGAAAAAAAAAGAAACAAAAAAATACCCAACAAAAATAAATCCACAAAAACCAAGTCAGAACTTATTATTGGAGAACAATAGTAAAAACATAACCAGACTTTGTCCGGCACTGGTATCAAGCAGGAGATTCATCTAAAACACAGAAGAAGAAGAATGTGGCCCAATATCCTTTGCTAACCTAGAACACTATTGAAGGGTTATAGAACTCAACCGTGAACAGATTGAGCGGGATTTTCCATACGCTGCTCACCAGTATAGAAGCAATGGGTGGAGCAGGAAGGAATGCAAGCCTCATGCTGAACAACAGCCTGTCTGTGCCTAACAAATCAGAGAAACTGTGCAATAACGTTTCATCCGTGTGAAAATGTAACACCTAAAATACTGCCAAGGTCAGCAAGACCTTTGGTGATCAGCTGTGTAAGTGCTTCTCATGCATGGTGATGTTCATTGCCGGCTGCTTTAGGCACATCATTTTTCAAAAGACTATCAAAGTGCTGAACGTTTAGGCCAGTTCCTCCCTTGGTTTTCCTTTTGCCAACCCCTATAAGACATTTCCTATCACCTCTCCTTTAATCTTCCACCTCCCTGTCTATCTGGTTAAGTATCTCATAAGTGCACCAAATTCTAGAAGGGAAAGTGGTAAGATCCAGGTAAGTTAAATACAAGAACTTTTTTTTTTTATGATGCTTTAGTTTCAATTACATGAAAATCTGAGAAAGGCGGCATGTAAGTGAGATCAGAATAGGACCCTTTACATATAATCTCAAGTGAGGACTTAGTCCAGAAATATTTTTATAGAACATTTTAAAAAATAAAATGCATGAATGGAGAAATAAAAGACAACATAATATCAGAAAGACATTTTAAACTTCATTCGCTGCAACATTCATGAACCAGCTGAGCTACACCTGCCATCCAACCATAAGGAACTAAGACCCTGCACTGCGAAAAAGAAACAAACCCAAACAAAACAAAAAAGCAACTGCGTAATATTGTAAAAATGGAGTGCAATGCTACTACAGAATGCAATAAAACATCAGTGCTGCATCGTCAAACAGCACTTATCAAAATAATTTCTGAAATGTTTCATCTGAAACACAGACAAAGCAATAAAAAGAGGATATATGTTTATCATTTTAAGCATAACAATGTGAGTTAAGAGCTTAAGAATACAAAAGTACTTGGAATGAATAGTGCTACCCTTTTTTTCCTAAGTAGGCATAAAAATATTTTCATTTCCTTCTTGTTTTTCCATACCATTAATATCAACAAATTTCATTCATTTCATGTTATCGTTTACAACTTTAATGCACACACACAGAAAAAAAGATACCTACTGCAATAGAAATAGTTGCTTCATTACCTTGTTTGCTACATTTGCAAATGTAAACAGCGAGGCAGAGCCAGAACTGACTCTAATGCATGATGGAATATCTTTGTTGCATACGTACACTGTAGAAAATAATTATTCAATATGTCAGGCACCATTATTTGAAATGTAATACATTAATATTTACTAGAAAAATAAGGTTTTTTTCTATTTGTTCTCCCAACTTCTTTAATGAAATAAGTTAATCTGACAGTGCATCCAGTAGCTTGTAATATCTTCTACATCCCTGTGGCAAAATAATAAACTACTGGTTGGGACACTATAATGAAAATGATTAAAGTCAGTTCTTGTACACCCTTGTAGCAAGCATGGAGGCTCGTCTAACAGCACCTTTAACCAATTATTTAATATTTAGTTATTTAGCCCTATTTCCCTGAGCAGTTATGCTGAGGAGCTTTCCCTTCATGGATAGTTTTTACAAAGCTTTAAGTATTAAAAAGTACTATGAAGACATTTAATGCTACTTAGCAAAAGCTGGTATAAGTCTACTGAAGGGATTGATCGGTACGTATAGCAATGTTAAGCCTGTGGAGAAGTAACCTTAGACTTTAAGGTTTAGAAATGTAATATATTAAAAATATATTAAAATAAAATACAGCAGGTTACCTTGTTCTATGCAAATTAAACCCGGAGTGTGGCTTCTGTATTAGAGACTTCACTTGCACAAAATGGTTTTCCTAGACTAAAGTGTGCCAGAAAGAATGTAGTGATAAAGTGGTAGCTAAAAATCAGCTGAGTCTGAGAAACATCTAGATGAAAATTGCTGCCAAAGCTTTGAGGACAAAGTGATCCTAAGGCATGTTGTAGGGCAGGAATTAGCCCAAATTAAAGAAAAGAAATGACCTTTTAACACCTGTATATTTAACAAGTCTAGTTCTTATATACAATGTGCATATGTTCACTATACCCCTGCAGCAGTATATACATATACACATCTTTGCACTCTTGCCAGTTACGTCTCTTACACAATAGCAAAGGTATTAATTGTCCGGTAAAATTTTCTCAAGGTTATTCGCCATGATTCACTGCATTCTGGCTAGCTTTGGTGGGCCGTGTCCCATATAATTATCTTCTCCCCCTTCTGGCCACCATCCAACTGTTCTTTTTTTCTTGGTAACCCACTCATTTAAAAGGAAAAAAAAAAAAAAAGGAAAAAAAAAGGAAAAAAATAAAGAAGAAAAAGGAAAAAAAAAAAGAACAAGGGATTTAATATTGGATAAGGCATGCTCTCTATATGAAGTGCTTTATAGGTCTTCACAAGACATTACAAGCTATTGAATTCCCATCAAGGAAACCTATTTCTGTTTAATTGTGCTAAGTGCTAAGGTTTACTCTTTAGGTTTTCCATTCTTTTCAGCTTGTGCATTGTTCCTGTGTAGGCCCCTCTGGATGTGAGTTGTGAAGTCATACTTGTCCGTGCAAAGATGCTGGCATATGCTGCACTGGAAAGGTCCACTGTCACCATGGCAACTCATATGCAAAGCATACATCACTTCATCCAGAAAGACAATGCCACAGTGCACACACTTGGTAGAAAGTTCATCTTGAGTACTTCTATCAACTTTCTCTGTTTTTACTACATTCAAGGGACCTTCATTTTTTACATTTGGTGGTGCCTTATTCTTTTCCTTGGAGGCACCATTTGCAGTTGGCCCAGGTCTGGAATGCTTTATCGCCAAATCTAGAGGAATGTCATTGTCTGATCCGACAGCTGAAAAATGAGGAGGCAGATTAAAGGTGGGATAAGGCACATAGTTTTGGCAAGGATTTGGTAGGCCAGGCACATGACTCAAGTAGTGTGGATTCCCAGGAACAGACAGCTTATATTTACTCCAGAATCTCAGCCAGTCAGCTTCACTCTGAAAGTCATTGTGTACAAATGGAAGTCCAAAAAGTGGGTACTGGTATTTTTCAATAGGGCTTCCAGGTGGTGAATAGTTTGGGTGTTTCGCAGGTCTCATGTATTTCTCTATCGGGCTGCCTCTCTCTGAGCTTCCTTTCCCTTCTGATATCGATGAACTGTTTCCTGGGTCTCCAGTACTTTCCTGAGGACTTTTTATCTGAATGTGCAAAGGTTGCATCCTTTTGTGAATATCCAGAGTTTGGCTGACCAATATTGGCTGCTGAGCAGAATGGCTTTTAGTCAATGAACCTGGGGCCTCATATTTACTGAGGCTGGGAAGCTGAATTTCTCTCTGATGACCTTCAGGTAAATGATCCTCTGACCTCCTCTCTAAGGGACTTCCATTGACTTGTTCCTCACTGCTACCCCTCTGCTGTTTGTTTAGCTGCTCAGCCTGAAGTGCCTCCGGGTTAAGGCGCTTTCTTGTTCGTCTCCTAATGATCTGCTCACCATTGTTCTGCTTAATGATGTTTAAAGGCCTGGGAGTCTGTATGGAACACACACAGAATGGACAAAAGGAAAAAAGAAAGACACGTTAAACAAATCTGCAAGATCACGTTCACACGAATTTATCTTTTCTTTTCTGAAGAGCTATATTCTAAGTGTTTTATGGGAATAACCAAATTTAAACCCAAATGCTGGTTCCTGGCTCCTCATGCTAAAAGTAAACTATGAATTGGTTTGTTTTATCAAACTAAGTCAACTGCCTTAGACGTACTATACCTGTTTGCTTAAAAAAACATGAAGTATCCAAGCTGTCAAAGCATTTATTACCCCTTACTCCTGAAAAATTCTGGGGGAGAGACACTGAAAGAGGGTGCTGGGAGCTGGGGATGAGGTGGGAGATGCACGGCCCTATGCACTAGTGTTAATCTGTGCACCTTGTCACCAGAGCTGGTATCAGGCAGAGGTTTGCCCAGATCAAACTATGACAAAAATTGGGTAACACTTACCTTGATACCCACCCTGCTTTGACACAGATAGAAAATGCATGCAAATACACAGCTTGCTGACCACCACTGCTGTCACCCAGCAAAAGGGCTGCAGGTCTGCAGTGGTGGTGAGTGGGATGATGGTGGCTGGAAAGGGACTAAGACAGACGGAGGAGAAAGCCAAGGAAAAATGTTTTCCTAAGCACCAAAAGGTCTACCTGGGACTTTGGTACCAACTCCCCCTCCTTTATCCCTCCCGTATTTCTTTCTAAATGTTATTGATGTTGTGCTAATAAGTCATGAGGGAGAGAAGGTGTCCCCTGAAGATGGTGAAAAAAGGGTCTGTAAAGAAAAAAGCATCAAGGAAGAGGCAGAGGCAAGAACGAAGTGAGGACTTCTGTTCCCATTTGCTTCTTCCCCACACCAGCTCAGGGTAGGTGGCCTATTTAGATGAGAGGCGAAGATACTTTTGCTTGAAGAAAAAAACTAGTATGAGGAAGGACAGCAGCCAGGCCTTTTTGAAAGGCCCCTCAACAGGAAGAGCATGGTATGTGAATGAAAGATGGTGCTGTAATGTCGGTATGTGTTGCTCTGCCGGGCAGATGTTAAAACAACAAAAACTACCCAAAAGTCATTCAGTTTGGTGTGCTGGCAGTTGCCATTTGTCTCACCCAAATGCACACATAATCCTGTTTTGGTTGGAGGCCAGAAAAGTACCCCACACAGTATTCCACTTATATGTTTATTTGGAAATTCTCTTTTTTAACATTGTTTTAAAGTGCAGATTAAATTTTGGCCTATAGTCAATACCCAAAACAATTTATTCCTTGAATGTGACATAATTTATATATATTCATAGCTTTGAATTAATATAAAAATATCCTGAGCTGGAAGAGCGCTCACTCTCCTATTTGTAGGGATCTAGTTTCTCTTTTGACTTGCCGTCTTCCTCTCCTCTTTCACCTATTTATTTCCCTGAGGTTGGCTCTTTCTTAATGCTTAACTACATTTTAGGCAGTGCAGCTACTTGTTAAGATTTTACTTTCTATTAAAACTCTAAGTCAGAAGAAATATACATTTGATTTAGATTTTTAATAAGCAAAATTTAAACTTAGCAGAAAAACAGCACCTTGAGCCAGCCTCCTCAAACAGATCAAAGTTGAGGCAAAATCACGTTTAGATAAAATTAGAATATTTTCTATGCAAAGTCTATGCAAATAACATTTATAGTTTGCAGAATCAATAGACAATTAATACGCATAAGTATATACTCTTTATTACCAGCTCATTGTAATTTCCTCACCTTTTTATGACAATTGTAACACCGTCATACTGACATGCTGTGTGAGATCTTACAATGCTGTTGACGTTGCTCTTATTAAAATTTTATTTATACACTACAGAGCATTTTCATGTGGCTTCCAGATTACCATTCAACAGTTTGGAAATACTTTTAGTCTCACTCTTCATGCTACAGGCATGAAGTCTGATCTCAGAGGTAGTTAAAAGAGACATCTTCGTACCTTTAATTAAGGACCCTCACACACTCATTTGTAGCTCAGGATCTTCCAAGTTTACGTGCCACTAGGAGTTAAAGGCTGTAGGCCCAACTTAAAAAATCTTCAGCATGCAAATGACTGTACTCATCTGAATAGTCTTTAGCTGATTAAAACAGACTACTCAGTGGAGTAAAGCTACTCCATTTTTCTTACTCATGGTAGCAAGGTGCAGATGGAAATACTCTGTATTTGGCTGCAACTGAGGCAGGCAGAAAAGCTTAAGCTCTCCTCTTGATTTTCAATGGGGCACTAAATTTAGAAAATTGTGGAAACATTACCAGAATTTTACTTTTTAACTGCCCTATGTCAGATCATTAATTATATGTTATACGTAATATATGATTACAAAGATTTTTTTTCCATCTCTGTATCAATGGCAATCTCTCTAACCCAAATATATGAGTCATTAAAAAATTTACAAAATTCAACAAATAGCTCAGTAAATTATTGTGATTTCACTTCCTAGAGACCATGGGAAACTGAGGTGATCTCTTCACTAGAAGATCATGTATGTCTAATCCTAGAATAATATGCTGTAACTCCTCACTGAAGTAGTTCGAAGATGTGGCCAAGGAATCACTATGGAACAAAATCTAGTTTTCCATGACCGAGTTAGAGCTATTAAAAATGAGGAACAGCACTACAATATAAATGGTCATATTCATGATTCTGGGGAGACAAGGGATATACCTTTCTCTGCCAGCAAATGTGAATATTATATATATGTTTGCAGTGAACTGGAAGCATTTTTTTCACTAGAACTATTTTAATAATTGACCATTGGAATATTACACATTTCTTCACATAGTTGTCTGCATTAGAGGAGAGAAATGTGAAAAAACCTGGCAAGTTACATGTAAATGACCCCTAGACTGATTGAACATTTTTGAAAATATGTTGAAAAATTATTCAAGGGTATCATAGAAATGGAAATGTGACTTACAGCAGAAATCACTACCATCTTAACATTTGTCAGTCACAACCACCTAGTAGTATCTGACAGACCATATTTTTTTCTTATTATTAAATACAGGTTAAAAAGGGGCCTTAGAGATAAACGTATAATACACATTCTTGAGGTAATGAGGCCAGTAGTTCTAGGTCGTGATAATCCAATCAAAAGGGAGCTATGAAATGTGCAAACCTACTGCAGGCAAATTTTACTGAGCTGTGTAGCATAATTTAGTTTAACTGGGTGACCCATAGATGGAACAGTTCTATTCCCTTGAACTTTTATAGTTTCAGACCTCAACCTAATAACTGCATCTTCCCAGACTTCTTAACTCAGTAACATACATGACAAATACCTGTAATTTTTCATGAAGAGACAGATAGCTAGGCAGGCAGACAGATAAAAGAAACTTTCATCTTTCTGGTGCCAGTCTAAAGAGCATGCTTTTGCATGGGACTGTCCCAAAAGGTGTCCCAAAGGAGAGATGTGTTTGATTATTTCAGACACCAACTTACAATTGCT
Source organism: Larus michahellis (assembly GCF_964199755.1). Taxonomy (NCBI): domain Eukaryota; kingdom Metazoa; phylum Chordata; class Aves; order Charadriiformes; family Laridae; genus Larus; species Larus michahellis. The sequence goes on from NC_133897.1 coordinate 153,122,310, forward strand.
GTCGTACCACAGCAGAGTGGAGGCTTAATTAAATTCTTTGCATTTGCTTGGTCAAAGTTCAATTGAAGATATTAATGTCAAATGTCCACTGAATGACAGCTTATCGCCGTGCTTGAACAGCGGAGCTAAAAGATAGTGTCAGCTTCTCCCTTTCTATATGCATAAAATAAAGTTTGACATTGTATTGCTAATTATTATTGTTGGAAGCACACCAGTTTATTCCTACTGGTTCATAAGCACTATCTGAGCTACGTGTTTGAATTCAAAACTGATTCTTGTAGCTTTTATCTATTCAGTAAGATATGCTAATAATCATGGTAAGGTCCAACGCTATAGTTCAGGAAAGTGTATTAAGAAAAAGGAAAATGGGGGCTGTGAATTGAAGCTCTACAAATAACTGAACTCAAATGTCAATTTAACATTAAAATGCTAAACTGTCCTTAACATCTTTGTGGATGCTTACCACTGATCAGTTTCCTTGAATTAGACGTTATACCTAGAACTTTGAGAGATCTCCAGAAGATGATACTTTCAGCAAAACTTGGCCAAGATGCTGGCCAGAGATCGTGCATTAGTCCATCTTCTCCCGCTTGGATGCTATCTGACTGTCTGGGTTATTCTGGAGCTTAAAAACCGTTATTGTCCTCAGAATGACAGCACATGGCAAACAGAGGTAACCTTTCAGACTGGTGATGGTCTTGCTGCTTTCGAAAACTGGAATCTTACTTATTAAGTGGGCTGTCTGGAGTATCTTGAGTAAACAGGATTGTTATATGGCCTGTACACAAGACGAAGGGTAAAATTCACAGAAACTACTAATTAATTTAGAAGCTTACACCTCAAATTTAAGAAAAATAGGCACAGGCACTTGGGAGTCTTACTGCATTTGAAATACAGTTTCCTAAGTGACTGCTTTTTTTTTTTTTGCCCCTGAAAAGGGAATTTCTGAAAATTTTTTTAAAAATATGCATTCTCAGCCACAACACAGATTTCTGATTTGGGCTGAAGCCTGAATTGTTATGTTTCCTTGTCAAACTCACAAAGGCTGCCTCAGTTTCTATTTCTGAAAAATAGTAACACTTTTAAACTTCATGGGAATGTTGTAAAGATTAATTAATTACAATAACATCTTGGTCACCTGTCTCTGCCATGTGCTTCTATTATAATATTTAACTAGTGGGTCTTAACCTAGAAGATTCTGAGCGTTTTGGCACTGATCCAAGGAAACACTTAAGCATGGCTTTCCTGGACTTGGACCAGAGAATTCAACATCTTTCAGGATCAAGCCAAGTGTCAATAAGATGAAAAGCAATATAGACAGTCCATGATTATTACTTATTCCCTGCTTGATCCTGAGGGATGGTGAATCTTCCCCTCACCAAGTGATGAGTGCCATCAAGTGAGTAGCTTCCTTATGTTTTCAGAATCCTCCAGCAGACTATAAGAACTGTAGAAAAGAGAACAAAAAAACCCACCACCCCATATCTCCAGGAAAACTACTGTCAAGAATAAAAGAGGGAAGAGAACTGAAAGGAAACAAAAACCACAGCAAGGGATATTTTTGATATAGATGTGATGTCTGAATTTAAGATTTTTTTTTTATTATTATTATGAACATGAGGGCTCTTGAATTTAAAGAGCTTCCATCACAAGGTATTGCATGCCTTTAAATGGAATTCCCAGCAAAGAAATAATTTCCCCCTTATTTTGTATCAAATAATCAAATGCATCACTGGTGATCTCAAACACATCTACCCACAGCATCCCAGCCTATTTCATAATGAATCACATCTGATCCCAAAGTGACCGTACTGCAAAACCCTGTTAGGAAATTAACTGCAGGCCAGGGAGTGGTACTAATCACACAACCAGAGAAGACCACAGCTGCCCAGCATAGCAGTATAACCCCTTTTTTTTCTGAACAAACCGGTAAGTTCTTCCTACCGAGTGAAGCTTCTGGTAGAGGCCACACGCATTGCATACATATCCACCATTTGCATTCTTTCGCCAGAGAGAGGTCTTTGTGGTCAGGCAATTGGCACAAAAAACACCCGAGCCTCTACGTCTCTGAAATAGGGAAGAAAAAAAAAAAAGACACATAGAAAAAAAAACAGGTCAGAGGTGAGTCACATGAGCTGCGGAGTTAGGACAAATCAACACAGGAGTTTTGTCTCTAGACTGGCAACAATGACAGTATAAAACCACACTGCCCATAATGAGGTCAGGTTCAATTGTGCTTAATAGGCACCACTGATTTTCATTATAATTAACCCTAGAGTGATGGATGAGGTGTGTGAAACACCAAAGCCTTTTCAAAGTAACAGCTTTAACTTTTTGAACTTCAGGTTTTGTGCATTTAATGATGGTTTCTAAACAGCAAATTCTGAAAAACCCCTCTGGAAGCTGACAGAGAACATTCTGTAAACTTCTCCTGGTTTGTTCATCGCATTTCACAAGAGATTATTTCTTTCTAGTTTGCTCGATTTTACAATGTGATAAGTCATAAGACTTCTGAAACACTACCACTTTAACTAATTACAGTTTGTATCTGCATCATACTAATTCCTTTAACAGATTATACTTCATTAATTGAATACATGATATTCACTTCCAGTCTTTCCCACTTCTGAAATCAGTATAAGCTACCATATATTTCCCACAGCCCACTAAGAACCAGGAGTAACCTCTGCCAAACAAATAAAGTACAGTATTCTTAACGAGACCTCCTTTGAACTTCACCCGAAACCCCAGAAAACACTCTCTCATCGATGAATAGATTTATTTATTTTATTTTAGCCAGGCAAAGAAAAGCACAGTACAACTTTCCTAAATACAAATTGATTTTTAACCAGACTGAGCTGTGCATTCATCAGCTTTCATAATGATCCAGGAATATTTAAAAGTAGACACGTTTATGAGTATTGTTCGTTAAACTCTTTCTACAGAGTAATGATTTCATTAAACTTCTCATTTAAACAAAAGTCAGGCTGTGTTTGTGGGCACAAAAACTAATAAGCAGGAAATGGAATTCTTTTGCCGAAAAGAGAATCTGAATTTCAACTCTATTCCCTTTTTGCAATGGAGGAAAATCAATAAGAAACCTTCAGCATCGAAGATAAGAATGTGTGGGTACAGGGAAAAACAGCCTGGGTGAAAACTAATTTTATTATAAATTTAAAATTACTAACACTATAAGTCAAAATTTCAGGGTTTCATAAAATTTAAGTAATTTATTTAACTTTAGTCCATACTGTAGAAGACTTGCGTTCATGCCAGAAAAATACAATGGTTATAATTGTACTCTGATACATTTCAAATGGAAAGCTTTCTGCAGACATAATTTTGGCTTCAAGACTGGAACACTTTCTTGGCATTGAAAGGGCATTTGATTCATCGGGTGTTTCACAATGTATCACTAAAAAGACCTGGTGAGCAGCCAGTTCCCTATAGGGTAATTTTTCCATCCAGATGCAAGTGCTATCAGAGGCCCTCGTCAGCTAAACTAATTATGATCTTGCATTTGCTGATGCCTGCTCACTCTAACGTTCGACATCCTCCATTAATCATCAATACAAGGAAAATGAATGAAACGTAAAGAAACGAGGGCTGGTAAGCTGCACAGCCATAAAAATCTGAAATGAGTGCAATAATTTAACAAGATTGGGGAAATGTTTTTAGTGAGCACAAAGTCAGGCTAACAATTGCCCTTTTAAACCAAGAACACAATTTCATTAGTACAGCAGGTTGTGCTACTTGAAAGCGATACAGTAAAATCGAGATTGTCATCAAGATAATCTCCCTCTCACCCCTTTACATCATCCCCTACTTTGTCTCCTAAATTAGAGGCAGTAAAATACTACATTTTTTTCACTTTGGCTAAAGGGAGAACTAAATGGTAGTTGCTGTTCTTCAACAAACATCTAACTAGTTGTGTACGTGAGACACAGCTCATTCTGGGAAGGCGCTGTACAAGTACATTGAAGCTCCCAATCCTTTTTGTGGTTGCATATCCTTGCACAACTTCACCTAGCTGCTGAACTATTTTCCTTAAGAGTACAATAAAGCTTCACTAAACTAACCACTTTGGTCCACTTGCAGTTTCCAAGTGGAAATGACTGTATATGGCCAGGATTCAGATACAACTGCAGAACTGTTCCTTTCCATCCCTACTTCTTGTCTGCCGGCCTATGGCTTCTTGGTGTGGTGTATTAACCAAATGGAGTCTTAGTCTGAGTCAGTCTTTCCACCCTTTCATTTCTGTTTGCGTTCCTTGAGTTTGGGAAATACCTTCTACAAAGTCATGGAAGACTTTTAAAATATATAGAGAACTGTCTAGTTTATACACTGAATTTGCACACACCTGAATGCTGACAGAAGGTTTAATAACATTAAAATCTTTGTTGAATACTATGGAACTAGTATATTTTTAAAACATTGGAAAAAGTAACTTTTTTCCTCTCTTTTAAAGAAAGATCTGATTCACACTAGGTATTAATCACAATCTGATAATACAATGACTACAGCTGACAACAACCTACAAAATACCTAGTAGTAGCTATATGTATCAGAAACCTATACCTGTGCTTATTTAGTATTTACAAATTATTTACCTATTTAGAATTTCAAAGTAGTCCAGATAAACATCCTTCCCGAAATTTAACGCAAAGTGTGTAAATTTGTCTTACATGCTGTTCTAAGTGTTGCATCTTATCTTACTTTACCTTCCTGATCTCTTACTTCTGTATTATTTAAGGATCTTACGGGATAATCAACAACGATTATTCCCCTACCTAAGCGTTCCAACATAGATTACACATACTAATGAATGAAGAATTAAACCACCTGTGGAAAAACTGAAATACTGTTACTCTGTTGGGCTTTTTGATTATGAAAGAGCTTTTTACAGTGGGGATACACAGCTTTAGAACGGATATCCTGGGGTGAAACAGGACGGTGGAAGAATTGGACTAAATATTCTGGACTCCCAAATCCCACTAACCACAGAACTGACCTGCTTGTCAAAATATACTTGAGAAATTTTGATGATGTCTGCAAGAAAAAACGAAAGCTGTTTTTAAAAGCCTACAATGCCTGTACTACTCTTCTCCTAAACCAATACAGTTTCTTTAAAAAAAAAAAAAAAAAAAAAAAGTAAGCCTTTACTTCCCATATACCAAGTTTTATAAAGATTGTTGGCCAACTGAAGTACCTAATTTATTTTTTTTTGAGCTAAATGTTAATTAGTGATGATACTTCTACTGTTAGTGATGATACTTCTTCTGCATGAGTCAGTTGGGCTTTGCACACCCAGCTTTTGTACTAGTCAATGATAATGGCCAATATTGCTGCTTTTCCAGGTAGTCTTGTGAAGGAACAGGCACTTGAGCTCCAGTTCAGCAAAATCTGTGGAACAGCCATGGCCCACAGCCTCCATAAAACCCAGCCATGTGCTCGAGCGCTCTGCTAAGCACCACCCTAGCCAGCATTTTCAAGAAGTATTTTATGGAACCTTTTGTTCTTTTTCAAATGTGAACACATACTTATCATGGCTAAATAATCTCTTAAAATAAGCCCAGAAAAGGTAGATCAACAGAACTAGTCATGAGAGGGTCTGAACCACAGATAAAAAGGTTTCGGTCTGTGATCAATGCCACTAGCACTCACTGGAGTTATCCATGAAAATTTCCTGTACATCCTTGGAAGAATAAGCCAAAAGGGTCTAAATAACTAAAAGATGTATCTACAAAGTCAAGCTTTAATCATCTGGAGCCTTATAACAACTACATTACAATCCCAAATCCTGAAGGGGCCAGTGCAGTGAGGAGCCTGTCTCTATTTCCATTCCAGTTCCCAGGTCTGGGCGTTTAATATCACAGTTGTCTCAAATCACATTGGGCCGAAACTTGGCCATGTTGTGGTTTTTTTTTTCAGCCCAGATGTAACTTTTTTTTTTCTTTTTTGGTACTGAAAACTTTATTTAAATCAGTTCAGCTGTTTATAATTTGGAGATGGGCCAAAACTGGGGAGGGTGGGGGGCAGAGGGGATTTCAAGTTTTTCAGATAACTTTCTAACAAATCTACACTCAATAGTGGCTTTGCTCCGGGGAAAAAAAGTATGCACACATTTTAGTGTTTTAGTAGTAGCAAAGCAACAAGTGGATTATTATTTTTATGTAGCTAAGCTATGAAAGTTTGTAATTATTCACTGAACATGTCTTGCAGATCTCTCTGCTAACTGTTTTCCCTCAGTAAGAACCATGCTGAAAGCATGTAATTGCATAACAGCCCTTGATATGCAGAGTATTTACTCACATTTTTTATGGTTTCATATCTTGACCGTTTCAAATTGAACAAGTCTGAAACTTGGTACACACGTCGTCAAGCCCGAATGTCTAATTTTTTTTTTAACTCCTTAAACAACTTTCACTAGTTACCAATATTTCATTGAAACAAGGAAATTATTAGTATTGCTTTCTGCTAAGCAATGAAACAGCGGAGAATACCGTAACAAGTAATTCACTCCGGCACCTCAACAGGATCAGACCCTCGTTTTTCATAAAAACTGCTTTAGATTTAAAAAAGACGACTTTACATGATTTCAAACTTTGTAGCCATGTAGAAGCGTCATTATGCTACACAGTTATACAAAAAAATATTTTAAAATACAGTGAACTTTCAGTTATTATTTCAATGGAACTTCATGTAGCAAAACCTATAATGTAAAAGCACAGCCAAAAACACTGCTCAGGAACTGTGGCTTTTTAGCTAGCTAGACTAAGCAACGGTGCCTGACACTGCTAGTGCCAAATACATCCTGTTTTCAAATTTTCTGCCAGAAGATGCTTTTAGAAACTCAAACAGGCTCCACAAGCATCAGCCAAGCATTTTTCTTACATCACCCTCTTGGTTTGGACACAACAAAACTTGTCTTTTTGCTGATTACTTTCACTTCCCATCACAAAATGACGATACGATGAAGCCTGAGTGGATTTTTTGACCATCTCTGGCTTTCCTACAGTGCCAGAAGCGGAGCACGTTGTAAATCGCAGCTCCAGAACACGAGAAATCATAAATGTTACCCAAGAATAAGCATATGCTTGACCTACTTCCAACGACAAAGTTGGGGACTACAACCACGCATGCCTCACTGAAAAAAAAGGCAAAACTCTGGCTCTGGATGTTCTCTGGCGACATGGGAGGTCCAAAAGGGGAACACCAGGAGACGTGCACGCTCTTGGTTCAGTATGAGCCAGGTGACCCGCTGTGGAGAGGATCAACTGTAAGCAGCTGGGCTCATACCTGTAATCGTCCGGCTGCTACCACACGGGCTGGAAAAATAGTATAATGCTACGTGGCTACATCTGTACATGTCGCGTTTGCACTGCTGTGAGTATTTAGGAGTTTTTTGTTCCACACCTGCTAGGTCTTTCCAGGTATTGCCCTCCTTATATGAGCAGGCATTTAGTTCTCTAAGTCCGGGTGAGGCTCAGATTAATTGGAGTTTAAAACCTGAGCAGCAAGACAGCATCGGGAAGTTGGAGTAAGCGCTACTTTCTCCCGTTTAGGATGGGAAAAGAATCTTTCAGCCCGCATTTCTTTTGGCTGCAGAAGCACTCAGACCTTTCTGAATGTGTTTAATCAAAACTGCTTTCTCTCTCAACTATGAAAACAGCCACAACTATGCCCCTGTAAAGTTTCACATTTTAAAATTTTTGTTGCTTTTGCTGTAACTATGTCTAAATTAAAAAGAAAGTCATTGGGTTTTCTTCCCTTTATAACTTGGACAGCTTTCAGGAACAGAGCAGGCAGAGCAAATTTTCGGCCCCAAAGCATAAGTTGTCAGAAAAAGCAAAACACATAAAGCAGAGTGTTAAAGTAGAAGTTGTTTTCAACCTTAACTATGAGTTAACAGATGCCTCTTGAAGTCAATTTAACGTGCCAAATCCAAACTCTTCATCTAATACATTTTCAAGAACAATTACATTAAAGAGCTGCATTTGAAAGACGCATAAGAAAGAGCTTAGGAAAGGCAAGGTAGGAAGAAAGTAAAAATGCCACGAGGAAAGTTAAAATTACACACCTAATTCATATAAAAGTTTAGTGGAATTTTTAATGCTCTATTGTGACAGCATCTTTTTATGATATACGCTGTATTACAAACTTTTAATGAGAGGAATCAGGGGGGGTTTAGAGAGGGGAAAAAAAACAGGCAGTAAATTAAACATTACTGCTAGTGCAGCCTTTCAGAATCCCACTCCCGATCCCTTAGGGAGAGTAAATATTTTAATGTGCATGTAAACTGCAATTATTTTTTATCAGCAGCAAAAATGCAGATGAGTAGATTTTGTCCCAGCATTTGAAGCATTTCGCTATTTTTAAAGCTACCTTAGAGACAGCGGCATTCACTACGCAAAAAACCAAACCCACCCCCAAAACTAGGCAGTGAACTACAACCTCTTGGTGTCTTACTAAGCAAGAAGAATTTAGTAAGATATTCGTTTAGGATGTCATGATTGCTACCAAAGTAAAACGATGGCTCATCAAAATAAATAATTAAATTAAGAAAAACATCGCTATGCTAAGAAGCCACTAAATCACTTGCTGTTCGATCTCTTCACCACCGTCACCTCCTCGCCTTTATTTCCTCCCCCGTGCTACGGCTGACCCAACCTTTGCCACCGCGTTGGAAGGGAACTTCGGACACCCACCTTCAGCCAGAACCTGAGCTCCACAGGCAGGAGCTGTGGTTAGCTCTAAAAAATTAGAATCTACCATCATTCTAATCATCTGTTAAGGGCCACATGCAACTCTGGGTTCGCATAAATAATGACAATACACTGTACAATGAAATTTCATTGACTTAATAATTTTTATTCATTTGAGCATTTATCTGTGATAATTATGTAGTTTGCAGTGTATCTCCTTGTTACTCCAAACAAGGATGGAAGGTAATTTCACAGTTTTACCCGCAAGATCTGCAGTGGCACAAATATGAAACAATAAAACTTTTCCTGCAGGTTAGACTTCCTTGCCACTGTTAGTGGTATTTGATTTTTAAACATTGTGTGTTAAAAATATATGTAATCTTCTGTTGGGCCAAATACATGCACATAGATTAAATAAATACACGTATACATATTTATGGTGTAAGGCATTTGTAATGTCAATACTGAGGAGTATTTTCTGGTGGAACTACATCTTAGTCTGGTTTTCAAAGAGTTAAATATTTACTTAATCATTCTACACAAAGTATGGTTTTTTAGAAGGCAGTTTCCTTTAATCATCTCTTGCTAGATAGAGCCTATCTTTGAGGTCTTCTTTAACTCACACAAGCTGGTCATCCTTAAATTTCTTCCAGTGCCTTAAACAACAGCTACCACACTATTATATGATCTCACTTCTGCTGCGTTTTGCCACTGACTACCAGCAGTACAACACAGACTTCCACGGAGGCAACTTGAAAATGAATTTTAAAAGTTTTATTAACACCAATAGCAAAAAAAAAAAAAAAAAAAAAAAGTAATGTGGAAAGCTGCATTTCCCGCACAATAATGATGTCATTTTGCAGCAACTGAAACCTATTCAAGAGGAATAGAAATTCTGTCTCCAATAACTCACCGAGTCAATTACACAGGAAAGTACTGTAATGGGCTGTCCCCCGTCAAACAGCTCACGTACACGACTTCCTTCTCAATTACCAACTTGTCTGCATTGCCATCTGTAAAAACGAACGCATACCTTGTGCTGCCAGTTTCTGCTCTTGCACTTCCATTAGTGGAACTGGCTGCAGCTGCTCAAGAAGAAAGCCCCGATTGTCTTTGTTTCCCCCCAATGTAGCACCATTTTTCTCCCTTCCTCCTGTACATCGACTCAAGGTAACGCGTTATCTCTGCTGAGGTGTGCTCGCGGGTATTTAAACTACAGTCTGCCTAAATTTGTTTTCTTTTCACAGTTTATCCATCACCCAACACAGTAAAAAGCTGCCAGCAACACCTCTCAGCATCTTCACCAGAATTACGATGTTAGTATCACAACAGGTTTTATCAGTCCTTTTTAGGAAGTGCTGTAAAAATTGCTAAGTTTCTGCTAAACTTCTTGCCACTTTTCTAAATCAGCTTGACGACTCAGGCAATTTTAACAGAGTACTTATACGAAGCAATGAAAAATAAGATTAATAGAAGAAGTCCGATTTAGGAATAACGCTATTCCTTACAAATATTGCTTAGGTAGATGCATTAGTGTGCATAAGCAGGACAAAGGGAGCCTGGTTTGGGAACTAGTTTGGGATCCTTGCTCCCAAATAACATAACCCTTTCTCCACTAGCACTTTGCTGAAACAGATTCACGCAGCAGCTCCGATGCTGAACGGCTGCCTGAAAACTCAGGGCTCGTATACGCAGATCGCTGCTCCTTTCTGAATGCCGTGTGCTTCCAAACGAGCTCAGCCATTGTTAGAGAACAAATCTAAGTCATTACGAGTCTCTTGCATTTTTCCAAATTAGAAACACAATCTAAACAGTATAAAACGGGCAAAATCTGACTACTACTCTTCTGATCTGTAACTGGATAAAAGTAGTACCCTCAGAACTAAGCACACTGAAAGAGACATCGAGAAAACTGGAAATGCTTCTGACTCTTTCATTTCTTGGCACAAGACAAAAATATCAAAGCCCTGCTGTCTCAAATGGGGAATCTAAATCAATAGTTAGACTTTGCTATAAACAGACTCACTTTCTGAGATAAAGAGCCAGTTGTGAAGGTGCCTGAACATGGAATTAGGTGCTTAAGTTTAGGCATCAATACCGGAGGATTTATGTTCAAGAAGGCACCCCACGTATCCCTTCTTTCATTAAGTAATCTCACTCATCAACTGAACAGATAAAAATGGAGCAAAGAAACATCCATATTTCCTTAAACACCCTTAGCTTTGACATGGTGGAAGAATCAGAGTGCATTTGCAGATCTCAGCTAAGAGCCAATATGTAACTCTACATGTGATAGTAATTGAGGGTCCCAATCCCGCAAGTGCTCTGCTGTAAGCGTGAGCACAAAGCTGCTGGCGTTCTCAGATTCTGGCATCTGTTCCCACTTCCACAGAAATCAGATGGGCAAAATTAAGTTTTGAGGGGAAAAAAAAAAAAAAATCACAGACATTTAAAAAACATTCCCTGACCTTATTAAAGTCCACGTGATCTCTATTTATATAGAAAATGGCTCAGAAAGCCAGCAGCTGAGAGGAGGAACTCTCATTTGTAGATTTTGGCTGAGGGCTGCCAAAATCAGCAGGGGAAAGGCTCCTCGGGGGTAAAAATTTCAAAAGCCATTAAGTGTCTTAGAAGCCTCAGTCCCACTGCCTTTTGATCACCTACATCCTCCCAAATTTGCACCCCAAATCTGGAAACTACACTGGAAGAACAGTTTCTAATTCCAAGTTACAAAATGAGGATCTAAAGTTTTCATAGAAGTCTTCAGGACTCAGAGAGGAAATGTCAATTAGGTGTCTACTTCTTGGTGAAAAGCAGTGAGGTAACATTTACCTGTTACTTGTGCTTTAAAAAATTCCCCTTAGGACCATTAATTTTAATTAAAGAAAAAATATAACAGGAACATGTTTCATATGAGCAGCTATAGCCTATATACTTGTTCAGGAACTGAAGTAACTATAATTTGAGTCTCTCGCAGTCCCCTTGAGAAAGCTGTTACTAGGGTGGGATCCAAAGCGGACTATGTCCACCTATTATTTTCAATACACTTAGGACTGCACTCTCACTGCAGATCTTGTTACATGCTGTTGCTAGAATGGCTTCCATTCAGAAAAATCAACATTTGCCAACCCATACCACACAATTACCATAGTTATTTCCTATTGTGAGCTTAGGGAGAAACTGTGGTATCCCAGACACCACGGTGTGGTAAATATTGAAAAGCAGTGGCCTTTTTATATTGGACATTTTCATCTAATCCAGTCCATTCCAAACACTTCCAGATAACAAAACAATAAGGCAGAATCTGTGTCTAAGTGGTTGGCTCTAAAATGATCATCTTATTCTGTCCTGTGATCCCACTGTTGGCAAAAATATTTGGTGGGTTCCTGTTTGATAGCTTTAGGAAGTAAGAATGAACTAGAGCTGTGATGAACCCCAACAGCCATCTAGGGAAGTATCTTCTGAAAAAGAAAAAGGAAAAAAAAAGAAGAAAACCCCCACATTTTTGTGTTTTTTAAAGCTAACCCACCTGAAAGTGCCAACAGCCTTCTGGGCTGCAATAAGCCAGGCATTGCCAGCAGGTCAAGAGAGGTGATCCTTCCCTCTGCTCAGCCCTGGTGAGGCCAATTCTGTAGTAATGTGTCCAGGGCTGGCCCTCCCTGTACAAGAAAAACATGGATGTGCTGGAAAGAGTCCAGTGAAGGGCCACAAAGATGATTAAGGGACTCAGGCACCTGTCATACAAGGTGAGGCTGAGAGAGCTGGGACAAGAGAAGACTCTGGGGGATCTTATCAATGTGTACCTGATGGGGGAAGCAAAGAAGACAGAGACAGGCTCCTCTCAGTGGTGCCCAGTGAGAGGACAAGAGGCAAAGGTGCAAACTGAAATGCAGGAAATTCCATGTGAACATAAAGGAAATGTTTTTTTTACTGTGAGGGTGACTGAACACAGGAACAGGTCGCTCTGAGAGGCTGTGGACCGTCCATCCTTGGAGATACTCAAAACCCGATGGGACACAGCCCTGAGCAGCCTGCTCTGGCTGACCTTGCTCTGAGCAGTGGGGTTGGACTAGATGATCTCCTGAGCTGCCTCCCAGCCTCAACGATTCTGTGAGGCTTTCTTCAGTGAGAGGCTGTAGACTGCTTGTCACTTTTTTTTTGTTCTATTAATTTCTATCCATTTTACCCTTAATTCCTGTTCATTTGCCTTGAAAAATAAAATATTTTAAATTTCATGGATATAACAGTATTAATTAAAATAGACCAATGTCCAGGCTGAATGTTACAGATTGCAATCTGTGAAACTGTACAGCTACTAAAAATGGAGAAACCTACTTTAAAACTCCACTGTAAATAATTTCAGAATGTTTACAAGGAACTGAGTGACTTATCTAATGTAGGTTTCACAAAAATTATTCTCTGCTTGCTCTTTCCTATCAAGATCGTGATGCCTACTTGTAAATGAGACAATATAGGGCGTTGTATAGCTTTCCTTAAAAATACCATTAAGATGAGAAGGAGAAGAGAACAACTGTTCTACATTTTGGAGACATTTCTCCTTAAATAGTGTTTATGTACTACAAGCATCCCTTCCATAAACAAACCAGGTCTTTGGAACAAGTGAACACAATCTCTGAAGAATCTTTACCAGCTTCTATTTCTGGTACATGATGCACTAAGAATTTTAGGCCAACATGGGCATATGGTCTCCTAGTTTGATAGGAAACATTTTATGGAATCCAAGACAGAGCCACAGCATAATGACTGAAGACCTTAAAGTCTGTGGTATAACACAAGGTTGAGCAAAATAAAAAAGAAAAAAGAAAAAAAAAAAGAAAACCAAGTGTTTCCGGATACAATACCAGAGGCAGTAGGAGCACGTAAAAGCATAAGAGAAAGGAAAGTCACAGTAACCGGTGTGCACATAGGAATACTCTGAATCCCTTATTAATCAAGCTTAACCTCATTAACTAAACTGCCTTAACCTCTTTTTTTTCTTTTTAGGAGAATCACCCAGTAGGGAAATCAATTTTTTTTAAAAAATCGAAATAATAAGCAATATTTATCTTAATAACATTGTGGCTTTTCTGCCTTTGCAGCCCTAGAAACCGGTATGCCCTCTGTACTTTTTCTACTCGTTCACATCCGCGCAGAGAGAATACTGTAACCGCACAGCAGTGCTTCCAGCGTCCCTAGTCTAATTTTTCTCTTACCATTAACAAAGCGGTTCTTAAATTGCTTAAGACACCAGCTTCAAAGTCTGCATTGTCAGAATCGCTCCCACAGATTGTGTTTCACCGGAGGAATTGTTTCTAATGCAAGTGGCAGGGTGAGCTTGCGGCTGGGGGCAGTCCTCCTCTGAAATGGCACGAGCCTGACAGGAGCAGTATGTGAGAAACACGTAACTTAGCGGGGTTTTCCATCGTGAGTTCCGCACGGCGAGGAAGAAACGTACCCACCCTGTCACATACTCGGGCTTTAGTTCAGAGCGCTGTGAAGGACTGGAAAACAGCATTCGAGAAATCAAGGCCCAGGCTGGAAGGAGAGGCGCGGTGAAAACCCTCCCGCAAGCCCACAGTTAACTTGTTTTTCACATCCTTCGGAGGCTTCTTAAATGAAGCTGACTGCGCAGGAATGCCTTGTAAAACAAGCCCTCCGCTTCCTTTCTGTAGTAGTGTCAGCGAAACAGCTCCACAGGCTCGCTCGTAGGCAGCTGTGGCTGCGTCCATCTTGTAACTGGAGAGGCAAAGACCATTGGGTCTCCTGAAAGCGCTCAGGCGTTTGTGCAGACCTTGGGCACGGGCTCCAAGAGGAACTGTTTGCTCCAGTGCTACTGATCAATACATCAGATTTTGCTATTTGGGCAAAAAAAATGTCAGGAAACCCTTTTTACCTTCCACCTGCTAGTATCACAGTTTGTCTGATTTTGAAACGAGCCTCCAGAAGGCCCACGTACACTACTTTGAAGTAAAAAGAAGCCTTTAAATTCAGACATGCTGTACAAAATCATAGCTGCTCTTTAGGAGTGAGAAGGAAAAAGACATATGCCAGAAAGGAGCATATTTATAATGACATGCCTTTTCTCTAGCGGAGAAAAAAAATAATCTTCCATTTCATCAGCATCTTTGCCAAAAGCCCTCTTTCAGGAACTGAAATGAGAAGGGCCTTTATTTCCTACATATATTTTATGGGAAACATTTTTTGGTTCTGTGTCATGGACTAGGATTTCACACCTTAGTGGCTAGTCGTATGGAAATGGACATGGCTGTGGAAACTTCATGGCTGCGAAACCCTGATAGTAAAATCAGCAGGAAGATGAGGAAGGTGTGGGGAACACTGAATGATTCATGCCGTAACAACCTCTGGACCCTTTGAGGAGATTTTGGGATGGCTGCCAATGCTACCTGTCTATGACCAGCATCCTGGACCCTCCAAAGCAGGCTTTAAATCTGGGCATGATACAGAAAGAGTATTGCTCTTTTGAATAATGCCCAAATATTTAAGTGGATGTGACATGTATGGATTTTTATAAGGAAAGATCCTTCCAAAATCAGGTTGCAATTACCAATGAGTTATACCTCCCAGAAATAATTCCTAAAATATATATACCAGGCCCTGCTTCCTTTATTAATAGCAGTCTGAGTTAATGAGGGAACAACTTCCAGAAGTTCCTGTACAGCAGTGCAAAGCTAAGCACCTTAGCTACGACGTTCAACAAATCGGCCTTTTGCAACTAACTCTTCCTTTGCCAAATCAAAGAACAACTCCTTTCTTATTTCATACCCAGGATAACTCCACCTATCGCGTAAAGCACTTTAGAGAGCAGAAGATGGTAGAAAACCTACAGAGCTAGCACTGATTTGATGCCAGTTTGATTTAGATATAGTAGGCGGGGGGGTGGGGGGAGCGGGGAGGAGGAGGTAAGTAAAAAACTGACTGGATTGAGCTTGGCTTTTGCTCTAGTAATGGTAATTCTTGTCTGATTTTACTATAGCCTTGCCATCTACCTTTGGAGCCTTGGCACATGCATGGCACTACCAGGGCAGACATGGTAGACTTATCTTCAAGACGGCCTATATAATTTTGCATTTCAGGAATGCCAGCCCTAGCACTGTAGCACATACTGCATGCACAGCCAGGGCTGTGATTTCTACTACATTTCAGTGATTAATGGTCTCGTAATGGAATACAAGTTTCCTACAGAATGTTGCAATCTCCCTACAAATTTGGCCTTGTCTGCTATTTACTGGCAAGTTCTAGGAGCAGTGAAAGACCGGCGTTGCTCAAAGCACTGGGTGCAGTCCCAGGTATAGAGGCGACGGCGTGGGAAGCAGCTGGGCATCGCTGCGCGCAGCCAGGCTGGGCTGTAACAGTCAGCTGCAGTCACTAGAGGGTACTGCGAGGGCACCCCAAGGGTGCTGCTCCCATGGCAGAGGGCAAATGGGAAACCCTACCACAGGCAACATCACTCCGCAACTGGAACGAGCTATTTTAAAGTGAGATCTGCCTTCAAAATGCCTAATCTCAGTCCTCATTTTGAAGCGTTCCAGCGGGAAGTATTTACACACACACATACACACACGCCACCAACAAGCCAAGCAACTCACGCCCTTATGGTTCATTTTTAAATCCAGTGCAGCCCGTGGATCATGAGTCACACAGTCCCTTCTTACGCAAAAGGCCAAACAGCTACAGAGAGGAGAGCGAGAATGAAATTCCTATGGTTTTAACAGCAGTTACTCATAGAAGGAAAGATGGGGATCCCTTTGTTTATGCACAGCGTCACGTAAGATTACAGGGCTATTTAAGCAGTGAGGTAGTACAAAAAAAAGAGAGAAAGAATCTCAGCATCTGACTTTAGAAGACTTAATTACATTCATTAGGGAAGCAATAGAAAAAATTAGCAATCTTCTAGTGAAAGAATCTTAGCCACCACTTGTGAGTTTATCCATTAAACACTGCTATCCCGTATAGAGTAAATAACTGACAGGAAATCTACTGCACATACTTCAATATTCTGGTATTTTTAAAACACACAACCCTTTTCATGCATGAATATCCCTTAATGTGTCTGCCGGAGTTTCTGTGCTTTGCACGGACTAGCAAGAAGGGATGTTGGATGATGCTTGCGTTATGCTCTTAAGTTCTACCAGATTTCAGTAATAATTCTGATCAACCAGTGCATTCCAGACTTTATTGCCCATCTTTCTTTTTCCATTTCTTCCATCGACCAACCAGTTAATAAGAAAATAGGAAGAAAAAGTGTGTGCAACAGATAGCACAGCATTCCAAGGAGAAACAGGAGTGGACAAATAATAGAATAGCTGGGAATATCAAGCAAAAATGTTAACATTAACTAGGTTTACTTTTCACTCTATTTAAATACAAAAATTTGAATAAGAAGTTTCTGTATTTTAGTCTCAGCCAATTTTGGGCCACACTGAATGTTAAATAAACTATTATTTAATCAAATACAGGCATATTAGTCTCACTCCTGCTGACAACTTCAATTAGAATATTTTTGCTTCATACAAAAAAAAAAAGAAAAAAGAAAAAGCTCATGATCTTTAAACTACTATGGCTTCTGCACAACATCTGGTTACAATTTTTTATATATTCAATCATCAAACTTCTATCTCCACAAAACAGTTTACCCAAGATTTGTTTTAATTATCCTGCATTGCAAGCTTCATATGGCTTTGAAAAGGGGGTGAAAGGATCGCTCACGATGCAGACAGATGCAAACTGAAAAGGACTGTACATTGAAAGATGCTTTTGAAACAATTTTAAAAAATGAAAAAATCCTTTCTATCATTGCCAGGAAACAAGTGCTACTTTAACTGTTTCATTACACAATACCTCTTGGCTTGTTCATTAGCAATTTTAATGGATTTTTGGTTGGATTCTAGGATTAAGGCAATCTTTATTAGCACTTTCATTGGAGCCATACAAGTTGCAAATACATATTTTCTCTTTTTCTCGCCAATGCCACAGTGGGAACACTATATTTCTAAAAGTGCTAGTTTAAAACAGAAAACATAGCAAAGAAAGCATCTGAATGTGATAAAGTAGAAATAGAAATGAATTTTATAGCAGCACAGAAAAGCCTTGCTCATACAAAAAAAAATATGTTGTACTGAATTTTAAGCATGGGAGAGATCTAATTTATTTTCGTAAGCCTATTCACCTGTGTAAAGTTAAGCACATCCATAAGCTTTTGCAAGACTGGACCTAAGACAAAAATTAAGAAAATGCCTGGGGTTCTGGTTTTATTAAATGTTAAGAGCCTCAGTCAGCCAAAGGGACATAACTGTATTTTTCTTAAACGAGTCTTGGGGTGCTACTCCAAATCAATGAGTCATCACTACAGATAGAAACTGTTTGTCTTAACGTGATGGAATCGTTGTAAACTTTGGAGGATATGAAACTTCTCATTCATTTATTTGCATTACATATATGGATTAATGGGAAAGCATTATGGAAATTTATTATTTATTTTATGAGGTAACTGCTTTGAAATCTAGTAAATGAAACTCCTTTTTCCTGTTTTGCAGTCAGTCAAAACCCATCATTCCAAGATAGAATATTCAAGGAAACTTCAGGGTTTTTTCTGGAGGTTTCTTCTGATGCAAGGCATGGATTAGCTTAGACATGGAATGCCATCTTTTAAGACTTTTTTTTTTTTTCTTTAAAGCTGCTCCAAATAAGCCAGCAGAAGACATAGCTGCAAAAACACATCTCATAACCATGGTCGACTTACAAACAGTTGAGCTTCACTGGCTCCAATTCCCAGAGAGAAACTCTCTTGAGTTTGGTACTGAAACAATATGTGCAGCTTTTTAAAAATTTATTTTTAACGAGGAACTTCATTTGTGTATTAAAGAGGGCACGAAGAGATGATTTTATTTTAGTTCTGTGAGACATTCTGGCATTAAACCCATGATACAGTCATGTGTCTGAATCGGTGACGACCAGCCACCAATGGGTCAACACGCGCATGAAGGAAAAAAAAACACCAACACTTTTCAATCCATGGCCAACCATACCAAAATGAGTCTAGCCCCTGGAGCCTACTTAATTAGTCAGGAGGACCTCTGAGCAGGCTGTCTCACTGAACTCTAGGCACTGCCTCCACTGGGACTGCAAGAACTGCTGAAACAGTTTCCCTCCGTTACACTAATATTTGACATTTTGCTTGCAACCAGAAACAGGAAAATAGGGAAGAATGCGAAATTCTAACAACATGGAAATTGCTGATAAAAAGGTCACTATTTTTCACAAAGCCTTGGTTGAGACTGAGGATGATGATGGAGATGAATGAAGCCTTACTTTATCTGAACCTGCCTTTCATCCTCAGGTTCAAAATCTTAAGGTTACACCAAAGATGTGCCTGTTCCCCCCAGGTTACAGTTACCATCTCAGCTGGGTTGATGCTGATTTAAGTGAGGAAACATCAATTTTCACTGTCCTCACTGATACTGCCTGCAAACAAAGGCCTTCAGTATTCACTGCCATCTTTTATTTCAGGTATGAAGAGCATGAACGAGATTCAGAACAAAAGGAAGCTGTCGGTGAAGCCTCCTTTGCATGCCCACCCCCCGCACGCAAGCCCCATTAACAATCCCAAGGTACCTTTGTAGTGTGGTGGGAATTCAGACACGCGATTTTGATTAATGTTAATGCGAGTCGTGTGGCCAAATCCCTGTACGCTACTTTGAGACTTTATTCTAAAATTGAAATATAATTAAGGTTGCAACACAAACCAAACAAGGCAAGGAAATGACACTTCATTAGTAACCTATTTGTTACGAGTACCATAGGTAACGTGTTGCAACAATGTGGTACTATAATAAAATGTCTTGAGTGTTTATATACCACCATTGTCAACTGGCTAGGAAACTATGGTAAAGACATCCAGACACACTTAAAAAAAAAGGTTAGCTTCTGCAACTAGATAAATTACTTCTTCAGGTTATTTATTTGTGGTATTGGATCGGAAGATTTTGAGTCCTCTTCCCACTGACACTAGGAGACCAGCACATTTGTTCTCTTTGCAAATTTATAACAAGCAGTCGTGCATAATACAGCAGACTGCAAATAGAGGAGAAGAGGAGCTGAAGGGAGTAGGAATGCATACGAGGAGTTTCTATTTAGTCAAGCTGACAGGGAACAGATAAATGATCTAAAGATTGTTTTCAGTTGTCCCTCTTGCACAAAGCCATATTCCAGATCTTTATAATTGTGACTACTGAATGTGAAGTCTATAGAGAGAAAGGGTATCACACATGGGAAGAGGTCCTGTATCCCTGGCACTGCTTTTGCTCATGACTGAAAGTAGCATTTCTGTGGTCATTCCCTTATTCTCATTCTGTAGAGAACTGCCAGGCCACTTTTGGTTTTGGGTTTTTTTTTTATTATTATTATTCCTGTGGATGGTGGGCTAAGGTTTTTCATCTTCTTCTCCACCATACAAAAGCCCATGGAAAGAGGAGTTCTCTAAACTCTCATGCAAGAACAGTAGCCTTTTTACTGAAGATCAGTAGAAGCTATTTAAGAAGCTAATGGCTGTGGACTACAATCTGCAATAAACTACTTTTCCCATCTTTGTAGTGTTGCAAGAAGAGAGTGTTTTTGTGCGTGTACATGTGTGTGTGAAGGATGTAGGGCAAAGAGGAACAGCAGCAAGTCAGCTGTGCTTTACAGAACAAGGAGATCTTACAGTAGCAAGCGGGCTATGGGTCTATCTGAGATGGAGAAACTTTCCATATTATCACTAAAAGCAGAAGAGATTAAAGACACTAAATACAATTCAGCCCTTCATGTAAGATTTAGGATTATTATTGGAGACCTTGGGTGTTTTGTGCCGGCATTCTGCTCGTATGTAACGTTTTTGCTAGCAGTAAATTCAAAGCTCTGAACATAAGTACTGCAAAATGAAATCTGACAAAAAAACCAGTGGTTAATGGAAAAATACCAGGGCAATAAGTGTTGATCATTATTAGACATCTATTCACTGTACTTCTTACCATATTTCTAGCAAGTTCAGAAGTGAGGACTGCACACTACTGAGATAAATTAGACTTATAGTATGGAATCTGACTTCATAAGCACATTTGGTAGGCTAATATGAAACGGACAACTTCACTAAAACAACAATTATGAAGTAGATTTTTTCTTTTAAAACATCATTGAGCATGTCTTATATGGATAGCTTCTTCTTTAACATTATATTCTCTTGTAAAAGTGGGTTAGAGGTATCCTGTCTTTTGACTTAGTGCAATAAGCAGGAGTGTGCAGAGAGCTCAGAGGATGTCATTTTTTTCCCTCGAACATAAAAAGATGTGTGAAGTTACTATGGCTCTTCAAAACAGCCTAGTAATTGAGCCTGGTTATGGTCTCATTAATGTGCAAGTTTCATTTGTCACCTTCTTTCTTTGTGGATTATGTGCATTGATTCATCAAGACTTGTGACACCTGGTTTTCATTTGCTCTGTTCAGTGCTTCTTTTCTAATCAGTTTGTACGGGACTGGTGTAAGAAACAGTCTGAAAGTAAATCACACTACCCTCCTGAAAACAGAAATGAAAAAAATTCAGCTTTTTGGTTAATTTACAATTAAATGCCTTTTCACTCTCTTTGCATGCTCTCTGCATGCTTTTCTTTCAAGCACGTTTAATAACGTGCTTGCTGCAGCTACTCATAACATAAAAGGAACAAACAAAACAATGTACGCTTAACAGGGGAGATGTAGGTGTCTAGTAAGTTCATTATTACAAAAAGTAATTGATTTTAATTCATGTAAATGTAAGTGACAAGAATAACGCAGGCAAGGTTTTTTCATGCTGAACTACAATATCCTTGTTAAGTTGTACAGTTTAATAATGAGATGTTCTCATATAAATTTCCCTCTGCCTTCCTTCTTTACTTCACTTTTCTAAAATATGTATCACTTCAAATATTTCCATTCCGCGTGTCACTGGCAAATGCCAAAAATAGAGAGAGAGAGATCTGATAAAGATAAAGCATGACAAAAGTTTCACGGATAATTGGCTTCACATATCCAGTTCAGCTCTCATCTCTCCTAATTAGCCTCATTACCATACCTTAAGACAGACCAGCAGTCACTCAAACTCCCTGTTTTTTCTGTCAAAACTATTGCTGACAGGCAAATGGACAACACATGCACTAAGGGAGTCTATTCTAGACTATTCTTTTACAAGACTAGCCTCCAGCAGAAAACACAAAACAATAGGTCTTCTATAAATGTATAATGAAAGTATACACACAGTGTGTGAATACTCAATAAATTATTGTTCCATTCATTGCTCCGCCATCACTTAAAATAAGGACAATAAAAAAAAATAATCATTCTCATACACTATCATTCTCCAGAATATCAGAGAGATCCGAACCAATGCAGTATTTCACTATGACTGATACAGACTTTTAGAACTGCCTTGCCACGGTCGCTGGAAAAAAAATAAGAAATCACTGGAGTACTGTAAAGTTTGAATACATCGGTGCAGTGCTGCTTTCCGTATACCCACGCTATCTCAGGAAGCTCTTTGTTTTTACAAACCATGTTCAAATGAAAAAGCTTCATCCCATTGCTCATATTCATTTAAAATTAGCTCATAAAAAGTATGCACAGAATAGTTCACTGGGGCACTAGAAATATTTTAATATTAAACTCCACTGGCTATCAAAACATTAAACTGTATAATGGGAAGCTATTGAAACCCCTCACAATGTCCATTTCTTTTTCATTGTTGTTTTAGTCACACATTACATTATATGTAGAGCTCAGATACATGGTACTTTGTTTTCATTTGCTCTATTTCTCTATAAATTTCATTCTGTCTAACATCTAACAATTTGGATATGTTTTTCTATTACAATCCCCTTTTAAAAGGTACAGATTTTTAGTGATTCGTCGTCTTTTCATGTTCATGGAACCACTAATAAAATAAAAATATTGTTTCATAATTTTCGTAACAGAAATTTAACACTGGCAATGTCATTTATTTAAGAACTGGACATTACACAGTTACTGGTCTCTTTCCTCCCCAGTTCCTTAGACACAATCTTTCTTCTGATTTTATTTTTCTTTTGTACAGCATAAGTTGTGATACAATCTCTACAGCCAAAAAAAAAAAAATAAATATCAGTGAAATGGATTTTCTGCACTTTGCAGTTTGGGGAAACTAACAGTCCATTCAGCGTGACTGAAAAATACCCTGAAGGCCAATATTTACTAAGCATGGCACACACACAGGAGCCTTGTTAAAAATCCACAACAAATCTCTCATTGCAAACAAATCCAGAGGCTTGAGAGCTGCTGCAACTGTCGGGGTAATGCTGATCCTGACAGTAGAAAGCTGCTTTTTTACCAGGCTAACAGCTAGCTGGATGTCTGCTGGCTTCTCACCAAGATTTCCCTATTTCAATTTCTTCTCTTCAGGATTTATTAGGTGATGAATATACAGCAATCTATCAGAGGGATAAACAGCATCAAATGAAGGTAAGGCTGACACATCCGGGCACCCGGTACTCGAACAACGCCGGTAACCAACAACTGTAACTACTTCATGCAAATAGTCAAATGAAACCATACAAAATTAAGCTCTAGGCTGAAGTCAGACACTGTGCGGGAAAGAAATGGGTCAAAGAAGAGCTTCCAAATAACAGGAAATACTTTCAGCTTCACACATAACGCTTCAAAATGCATATTTTTTTTTTCCTTTTCTTTCAGAGATGTCAGTGTAAAAAAAGATGAAAACCCCATCTACTGGAAGAGCAAAAAATTAAAATGAAATTCAGGGACGCTAATGTGTGAATAGAAATGCTATGGAGGAATGCAATGCAAGTCGGGCAAACTAGGACATTATGTACACATACCACACAGTTTCAAGCGTACCGGTGGGCATGTTTGAGAAGGGTATTTCCAGCAGTTGTTTAAAAAAAAAAGAAAAGGGACTGTGAAGTACTAAACTGCTGCCGAAGTCTACTTCTTGCAGCCACCTCTGC
The DNA here is from genome assembly GCF_964199755.1 of Larus michahellis. Taxonomy (NCBI): domain Eukaryota; kingdom Metazoa; phylum Chordata; class Aves; order Charadriiformes; family Laridae; genus Larus; species Larus michahellis. Next base: position 153,146,041 of record NC_133897.1, read on the forward strand.
AGCCCGACTAACACATGCTGTCCTTGCGCTGCAGAGCCAGGAACCGAATTCCAGCCCAGCGAGATTCGCTGCCGGGCAGGCACACTTCCACCAGCTCCGTTAGAGCTGGACAAGCCTCCCCAGTGATTTTCAACGCCTGAAACGTTGAAGCTGTTTAATTTTAAAGTGCTGCACATTCCCTTTCCTATTATGGATGAATGTACAATTAAACTCAGTGCTTTCACAATTGATGAAGTTGTTAAAATACATATACGTAGCCCACCTTTTAAATATTACAAGCCTTTTACAGATATTGCTTCTTAACTTACATATTCAATACTTCTTGCCTTGCATTTCTTCCTTTTCCTTTCTTTTTTTTCGGCGTGCTTAGCTTTTATCTAGAGCATTAGCTCTACGTTATCCCTGGATTCCAACTCACTTCTCACTCCGAGGGAAAGAAAAATCAAAAAACCAACATACAAAAAAAGGGAATGGAAAATAGCTCTTAATGCACGGCCCTCATTCATTCCTCCCTTCAGAAAAAAACCCACAACTTACTACCCTGATCTGTTTGTTAATGTTAACACCAGCCACTTGAGCTTTAGTACGTTCCCTAGAAAAACCGTGAATTTCAAAAATCCTCTGTTCAATACATTAAGAGCCATTTTTAACAGGAAAATAAAACAGATTCCCAGCAGCCTATCTACAATGATGTTGTTTTCTGTTA